>NW_008611158.1:0-14776 GCF_000691845.1 Merops nubicus
TATAATAATATATTTATATATATAAAATATATGGTATTTATAAATGCCATAAGAATCTCTTAGATATGAACTCATACTATGTGGTTTAATTTCACAAAATCAGTGCTGTAGGATATAGGCATCTGTGAATTTTTCCTGCTGTGCCCAGGTTCCATACAGAGACTTTGTTCTACAGTTCTCAGAAGTGCAGCTCTTACTCTAAGCATGAAAGAGGAGAACATTTCTCTTCTTTGGTGTTTTAACTGCTCAAGTGCTTTCTTGACTAGTTTGCTGCTTTCCTACTAAGAAAACAATTTCACTTATGTCATTAAGATGTTTTTAATATCTCCTGTCTGCTTTTGAAGCATCCAAAACATATGCCAGGGAGTAGCACTACAGTGCATTACAAAGTGATAAAATGGGGAGGTGCTCAGTCAGAACCAAAGATGGCATGGATGAGAAAGGAAATTCTAGTCCACTTAAGTTGCTGGTAATACACTCATCTCTCTCTCTCTCTGGACCTAGATCTTTCCTCTTGTTTTTTCTGAGTTAAAAACATGACACTTAGACTCTTTTGTGTTGGCCATGAGATGGTAATAAAGCCATTGAAATGGATGGCATCCAGCACAACAGTGAGTGTGCAAAAGTTACTGCTTCAGAATGGAAAAGAAGAGGTTGTTTCTGCCTTGAGAGTACAGACAGCCAAACTGCAACGAACTGAGTTGGGATGTAGCAGATCCCACTGGAAAACAGGCTGCCAAGGAGGGCAATGTAAGTGGCTCCAAGTAGTCTCAGCCTCTTACTGCCAGGCCTTCACCCGTATCCTATCCCACACTCACTCAATCATCTGCCACAAAAGGAAGAATATCTTCTTCAACCCCTCCACTGTCAGGAGCTTACAGACTATACTTGGATGAAAGTGCTTGATCTGCCTCTGATAGCCCAATGGCTTTATAAATGAGAGTTTCTGATGATCTGGCTTTGCAATAACCCCAGTGGTTGTTAGGATCAAATTTATCTTCTGAGCATTTCATTTCAGTGCATCTTTTTGTAACATATCATCTAGAAAAGTCCTTTAAAGATTAATAGTAATCTCCTCAGGAAGAAACAAGTTCCTGAGAAGTTATGTTGTGACTGACTCCCATAATAGTACTGAACCATTAGACTGCCATTTGGAATGAAATAATAAACAACTATCCAAAGAATGTGGATAAAAAAGTTATTTCAAGTGGAAGTTCTACTAGCAAATTTCTAACCAGTGGTGCCTGTTAAAATAACAGAGGATCTGAACAGTATCACAACAAATTAAGTACCTGACAAGTACAATGAAAAATAAAACAAATCTGATTTGTTACTCTCTGAATTAATAAGTAAGTTTACAGTGCTGGCATAAAACACCTGATGTCATTGTATTATCCTTGCTACCTTCCCACCCACCATTTCATGCTTGAATATATTTCTGTATGACTGGAATAGATGGGATCATCTTGAAGGAAAAATGTAACTGGCTTGTATTTGATACTTACTAAGTTATTTTTTCTTTATAATATCCGATATGACTTCAGGGTCTGGGATAATGGAAATATACCTTTTAAAAAATATAAACAATTGGTCACATTGTTCCCTTGGGACAATTTTAGGCAGGCTAGATTCAACTTACTTAAATTGGTTTAACAAAAGGATAAGTTACAGCATTTACAAAAGAAGGCATTGTATGGTGTAGTCATTTACTGTATTCAAGTATTTGGTAAAAACACGAGCAGTAATCAAACATTATTATAGAAACTATACAGGTTTCATGGTCATTTATTAAAAACAAACAAACAAAACAAAACAAAACAAATGAGCAAGCAAACAAAAACACAACAGCAACAACAAAAAGCCTATATCAGATTCTATCAGAATCCTGGCAGAAACCCAGTTACAGCCTTTTAGGTGCATATGAACAAATTAGTAATTTGGAAGACAAGCTCAGATCAATAAATGTCAGATCACTAGGGTCTCTTGGAAAAAAAAAAAACAAGGAGATGGAAGACACAAGAGAGATGTGTCTTGTAATGGATTACAAAGGTGAAAGTGATTAAAAAGAAGATTATTCTGAACCTGCTTTAGTAAGTTGTGCTCAATGCCTTCCTGACAAGGTGATTACTATTATGGAATAGTATGGAATTATATTTCCAAGTATTTCGAGAAGATCTGCTAGTTTATATGATTGTATGCATGTGTGTGTGCATCTATATGTACAGCTACACACACATTTTAGATAAGATCATGTTCTAGAAAAGTTGAATTCAGTCTCTAGATTCCTGGATTGTATTCACAGTGGTATTGTCACAGAGATGAGTGACCTTGAATCAAAGTCTGTTACTTTCTTTATGCCTCAATTTCCCCATATGCAAAAAGATGCCAATCGTACTGAATTTGTCATGAAGCATATTGACATCTACTGATGAAAAATACTTCATTTTAATCAGCTAAAATTCTTTTATAGCTTTTTCTCACTAGTATGAGTTAGTTAAAATAATAGCCATGAGCTTGATTTCAAAAGAAAAGCCTGTGTTACACAGTGGCAGTGTTTTTATCTCCTAGTCAGTACGCTGCTTTTCACTGCACTTATCTTCTCTTTCCATTGGCACTGTGTTACAATTTAGAAGTCTTATCAGGTCACAGCACTCACACAGAGAGCACAGAAAGGTTTCATTGCCCCAAAGAACTCAGGGGTCTATAACAGAAGTTTTCAATGCATTCATGTCAGCTGCATTTGTAACCTTCAGTGTTGCCTTCTCCAGAACATTTCCAATATTGCTGACTTTCACGCTGTTAGTGTTTTTCCTCTGAGGCTCAGAAATACAAGGAGCAAGAAGACGAGAGAAGAGAAACTCTCCCTGTGGATCTAAGAACCTCTTCACTGATTCCTTTTTACACTCCCACTCTAGCAGGCCCTAAACGATTACCTGCCTCTCTGGCTTAATGGATTTCATACTCACCAAAAGCTTTATTGAAGGTTGGTTATTTGGTATCATTAAATGTTGCCATATATTTATCTCAAAGCAAAAAGGAAACCAAGTAATACCTGACAGCCAACAGATGCGCCATCTTTAGACAAAAAACTGTTCTGAAATTCTTCTAGTAACAACCTAACAACAGCATAACTTCTCTTTGTTGCAAGATGTGAAAAGCAAACAGAGAGATGAGAACATATGCACGAAATAGACCTTCTTTTCATTATTTCAGTTTTCCAAGAAATTAAAAGCTTTTTATATCCAGTAATCAGTCACACCATGTAATTGTGGGGCTGAGGGGTGCAGGAGTTCATTTTGTAACTTTTGTACTCCCTCCACCCCATTATTTTACAAGAGAATCAAAGAAACAGGACACAGATTGGATTTATGCTAAAGATGAGATCAACTATAACTAACAGTGCAGTCCCACCATAGTTTTAAACAATCCTAAAGTGGCACTACCTCTCGCTTCCTCTTTACTGCATGCTCCCACTGTTCTCTTCCTATGACCTGGTTCAGGGAACAAAAAAAAATGGCTTGGGGGACTAAACTAGATGAAAACTAGTCCTGGAAGGAAAGCCTGGTTTGGTTTTACCTGGTGTCATTTTTGAACCAAAATAGATAATGACACTACTGCAAAGCAGAGGGTGCAAACACAAGTCTGAGATAATTGGTAGCACCCCTTCTGCACCCTTACTACCTAAGCTGTTTCTGACTGTAAAAAGTATTAAATGCCCTTCAACACCCTGATTCATGACACTTCCGTGGCATGAGAGCTCTGCTCCTAAAGCCAAACACTGAAATCTTGCTGCTTCTCCCTCTCTGCAAACTCATAGGCCACTGAGAAGTGGCCCCTGACCACAAAAAAGCCTTGGACTTAAATGTGTGCTGAAGAGCTCTGCTAGATTGCAGAGCTCATGACTCCAACTGTGTAGGTTTCTCAGACTGGGTTTTTCTGTCTTCATTTTAAGTGCAATGTTACATGGTTCTGCTTGAAGAAAGAAATGAAGGACCACAAAAAGAACAAAGAACATCATAGCTATTACTGTCATCTATGCAATGGCACCTTGCCTGTTGTGTCTAGTTTACTGTCTTCCTTCAAGAAACATATCCAAATAAGGAAGAATGAGCTTATTTTGCCTAGTCTGCAGCCTGGGTTTTGAAGCAAAATCTCTTCTCATGGTTTCTGAGCCTTAAGCTTTAACCTGTGCCAAAGATGAAAGGAGGTGGAAACATGGAAGTAGAAAGGTCAGGGCAAGATGTCTGAGATCATTGGGCAGAGAGAATGGAAAATATGCCAAAAAAAATGCTTAATTGTAATGACAGTCAGATATAATTTATGAACAACAGCAACAAAATTGTCTCTCCAAACAGGATTTATTCACATAAATCACTTCTTTTTCTGCTGTTTCTATGGAACTTTTTATCTGTGGTAGAATGAAAGTCATTAAGCTTGTCCTGAGGTATTTGTGTCATAAATAATACACTGTGCACAAAATAGTTGTATATTACATGGAAAAATTAGGGAGTACTAAGATTAAAGAGGCCTTTTCAATTGTGCTTCTTCCCTTTGTGCAGTTCTGCTCCTGAGTAGTCATGTAAGTTTTCATTTCACATTAACATACTGTGTTTCTCAGCAGGCACCCTTCCCTCTGTAAAGAAGTCTAAAGGCTCTCTGGAGGCTGTGTTTGTGTGTTCCTGCTTGAGGTCCAAGCCATCAACTCCACAGACCATTCAAAATGAGCTTCTCTTATATGTTGCTGCACATCAACAGCTTTAACAGGGCCACGTGGCAGGACGCAGCTGTGCTCTTCCAAGGGTTCTAGACAGAAGGAAAATGGAACTTTTGAAACACTGAAACAAGATTCTGAAATGGAAAAAAGATACGGACCTAGTAAAACCTAAATAAGAGGACAGTGTCTAGTGAGGCTTCACTGACTCTGTGACATATTAATGTAAAGTGCTCTGATTGTTAATACAGCTCCAGCAGATGTACTTGACACAATGCAACCTGCAACACATTGAAGTGTGGCTTTTCTGTCTGTAACTGCTTCTTACTAAGGTTCTTCTACCAGCACAGGTCTATTGCTCAGGGATCACACCTCCTTATACCCCTGAGCAATGCCAGCACAAATTCTATGGTGTAGATTTGACTTCCATGGAGCTCATCTGATATCAGGTCATTTAGCATCTAGTTCAAGAAGATATGAAGGGAGAACAGTTTAATTCCCTTTCTCCCTGTATATCTTTAACATATGACTTACAGTGTACTGTGAGAAAAATTCCTAAGTACCGAAGCAGTTTCAACTATAGCTTAACACTTCAGCTCTTTCTGTGTTTCTTACTTTAATTTTGACTTAATACTCTTCATGCTTCAGCAGATGTGAAGCGTAATAATTAGAGCCAGCTTTTGGAATGAGCTGCAATGATAATTGCCTGGGCAGCCTGCGTATGGAGAGAGGACAGAAGGACCATTAAGTTATCTTAGGCTGTGCCTGCACTGAGCAGCTGGTGTCCTCCACGGCTCCTGGTATTCCGGCCTTCCAGACCTAGCATGACGCCTTTTGGCCTGCATGTTGGGGTTTTCTTTCCCTGGAAATTCAGCTGAGAGAAGAATGAAAAGAAGGGTATTGCATAAAGTGAAGAGTGTTCCTAGTTCCACAGTCACCATATGGAAATGTTAGAAAGGAGAAGATCCAGAGTTACTGTCTCACTGTAACATTAAGACTTTGTTTTTTGCCAGTAGTTACCTGCAGTTTTCTTCTTTTCTACAGATGGCTGGTGTTTGCTGAAGGTTACACTGAAGAAACATGCTAAAAAGTGGAAAAGGTGCATATCTAGCCATCCTTCTTCATGATGATTAAGTGGATTATACATGCAAGTAGCTATCTAGTGCAAATAAGGGACAGGAAGGGGAAAAAAATATTATCTTCCTTTTTTGCTAACTACTTTGCTAAACAGGCATCAGTAACCACAGATGAATATTTGTTTACCTGTGGTTTTCCACAGAAACTCATTCTCAGACATAAAATGATATTTAATGAGGCTTTTGAGCTTCATGCACAGGGTTTTTAAACAAAAAGGGCAAGGGAAAGTGTCCTGTCCTTAGGGTATTTAACAGGTGAACAGTGAACTGAGCGAAAGATATGCTATAATGTTACAAATTACCTATCATTTCTTCCAGCAATTTTATTCAGGCTCCAGGAAATGTTTCCTTTTACTATAATAGGGAAATAGCTGAAGAGTTGAGGGTTAAATTTACACTGACAACCAGGTTAAGTTAAATCCTCAGTGGGGAACGAACGGTTACTAAGGCAACAGGAGCATGCGTTTGATACCTGCTATTCAAGTCTATATTCTCATGCTCATTAACTATCACATTGTTTATTAATATTCAGTCTAAAATGGATGTTGCCAGAACCTCTTTGCTTTGACCTAAGTAGCAAGCCATGAATTAATGTGAAAGGAACCTGCAAGTACTAGCAATATATCAAGACACCTCTCCAGAAGCACAGATCTTTTTATCTGAAGAACAACTTTGCTTCCATGGAATAAATCATTAAAATAAGCATCTGTAAACAGAATTCTGAAGGGAGCTCTGCCTGGAAAACATCAGGATCTATCCTGATCTCCTGAAACAAACAACAAGAAATTAGCAAAAAGCCAGGCCAAAACACTCACTTAGATACTAAGCACCAATGTCTAATAATTTCCATGCAGGATCCGACTGAGTATCTAACTCTATGTACTGCTTAAGACATTAATCATATGTGTTTTAGGTAATCTGGAGCACTTGTGTTCTCCTGTTTTTCATCTCCTGTGATAACTGAGATTACTATATTCAGAAAATATATGCTAATTTTGGCCTACTATAGTTTGCAGAGGTTAGGAACATTATGGTAAGGATGTGCAAGAACTAGTGCACATTGTAAAACATAATAGCATTTCACAAAGCTCTTAAGACACCACAAGAACACGGAATCAAATACACATAGCAATTTATCTCTGAGCTTACTCATTCTTCTCCCATTCAGAAATCAAATATCAACAGCAACAGATGCTTCAATATGAAATAAACAAACAAAAAATTATTTAAAATACTTCCCTGGGAGTGAAAATTCCTCCCATTCAGAATCATCAGACTGTGTTATTTAATTTCATTTAGATTTTTACACCATGTTAAAATATGTGTGAAATCGTATAAAGCTCACATGACACTTATACACTAACACAGTGTGTTACTTTAATAGAATACATATATGACAGCGTGACAGTGTCTATTCATGGAAAGCATGAGTTTGCCTTGCTGTTTCTTGAAACACTATCAGAGAGAAGTTAGGGTCAGCTGGATCATCTCAGTTCATTACTTCAGTAGCCTTTCAGAATACAAGGCATAACATTAATCCCTTTGCAAATTTGGCCCTAGATTCCCAATACTTTTCTTAATTTGGGGTTAGGCCTTTAAATCTACCACACAGTTTACAACCTATGAAGCTGCAATGCTGCCAAGCAGAAGAAATGTATCTATCAGTCCATCTTAAAAAATTATGTTAATGAAGCGAAAGATCTCATTCTTCACATTTAAATGCATTTATGAAAGTGGGAACACTCAGTTACCGAAAGAGAACTAAATTGTCTGTTCTAAATGACATATTGCAAACAAGTAGAGAGCAGTGTTGATCTTACATTGATCAATCTGGAAAAATGAGCATTTTTGCTTAAGCTAGAGTCTAATATCCTACAACATCCTTGACTTTAGTTGTCTGAAACCACAGTGATTTGTGTACTCCCTGTAACCACATTGGCCTAAACATCAGAATCATTCAAGGGATTAAAGAAATCATTGTAGGAAAAATTTTGTACACAGTATGTGTTCCCGACTTTTTGTTTCATTTTACTGAATACTTGTAAATTTTCCATTCTGTAACGACAGCTACCACATCAGACCTGGCACATACTGCAAAGCCATGGAAAAGTGGTCAAGATGCTTTTGAAGGTTCCATGGGATAAAAATAGTGAATATCAATCAGTCATTAAAATCTAGGGGGAAAAAACTACCCAAGCCCTTCTATAGCTAAGATCAGCACCTCAGAAAGGCATCTGAAGTTTTTTTGATTTTACTAGCAATCGAAATTCTAAGTTCTCCTTGGGCTCCTTTAAAGTACTTAACCCGAACATCAAAGCCAGAAGAAGGCTTGAGATGCTGTGGGGCTGTAATTCCCCAGCAGCAGGACTCTGAGGCTCCCAGGTACAGCAGGCATGGGCAGGGCTGCCAGAGAGCATTCACAGAAGTTGTGCTTCCCAGATTTGGTTGAATATGTTGTCCTGTTCAGTGACAGAAACTTGGGAAGTGGCAGCAAAAAATTTCTTGGAAACTTGGTAACTGGAAGCATTTGAACTCTGATTGCTTGTCAGTGAGTATGACAAAGAAAGATAGAAAGTGAATACCAAATAACTGTAATCAAGCAAGTAGAGTTTCTCAATTCTGAGTGATATGTGCAGATTTTTCATTTCCATTGAAGACTAAAAAGATATATAAACAGAACTCAGTAGAAAGCATCACTGTTGATTTTCTTACATCAGTGATTAACTGAATATTTAAAGCCACTGTCCTTCAAAGGCATGGCTTCTGTAATTTGTCCCATGCAGTCACCTGAACTTCTTCCAGTGCAAACCTGGATACCTTTCCAAGACGGTTTTGATTAACTTTGAGAGCAATTTTTTTTTTTTTTTGACATTTCTACAATAAGGAGAACAGGTGACAAAATATTCTGACTCTGCAGTTAATCTCTGTATAAATTCAGATTATTTTAATCAACTGAAGATAAGATGTCTAAGAAAATAATGTCAGACAGTATAAGGGGTTTCTTTTTGAGGATTTTTGTGGTTTTGGGGGTGATTTTTTTTGTTTGTTCATTTTTTTTTCCATTAAAAAACAGAACAAACAACCTTATGATAGAAAGAAGAGGGCTAATTGAAATCTGAACAGATAATCTCATTCTTTTTGAAGAGCTGCTTAGTAAACTGCAATACCATAATTAGATTATGCCACCAAGTTTAATGAATTTGGTTGTTTAAACCAATGTCTTTCTGTCTGTTATGATACACAGTAGAAATCTGGAGTAAATTCTGGAAGGGAAAAAGTGTTACCTAACTGTGGCATAAAAAGATTGAAAAAGTCTGATAATATTTTTGATAATTTGAAAATAGTTCTTGTATTCTTACATAGGAAAAGAGCACCATCTACTGATCGTTACTAAAATTCCAATATAGTGTTTCATTTACATGGCTTTTACTTATATACAACACCACAACCTTCATTCTAGATGCTTTCAGTGATTCTTGAACATGAGTGCAAGAAGGCTTACATACCTGCAGCTACTAGTGAATATCACTCTGATGTTTTATTGTTATTCATAGCCAGCAACACTTTATCAGCAGAAAACATACGTAAGAACTTCAGAAACTCTGGTGATACTTACAAGCCCCCATCATCACTAAAAAAGACACTGTACACTTTCCCAGCACAGTTGTCTTTTACATGTGTCAGCTTCTTGTTGGCAGAAATAACCTCTTAATCCTGTGAAGAGCTAACAGAAGCAGAGGAAGGTCTCTTTTATAAATATGACCTTTCTTTTTTTTAAAAAAATTACCCCAGGAGGGAGGGGACAAGGACAGCCCTTTCCAGTCCCGGCACAGATTTATGCCAAATTACAGTACTGTCTAATGTTGCCTTAAAAATATGCAGCTTTTCTGCACTAAGGAGAGTAGTGAGTTCTTGAGTTCACCTCCAAAGCTTTTTCTGAGCTTGCTTTTCTGCCAGGGAACTGTTTGTGACAAAGAATGTCACACCAAGGAGTATTCACTGGAGAAAGCAACACTCATCCAATGCCATAAACACTCTCTCTCCTCACACTCAGAAGATGTAGCTATACTTAAATCTCAGGTCATTACTCAAGTGTTCTGCCAGACACATTCTAATAATATTCTTTTAATTATATTACATATGCCTTCTTTTTATAGCTTCTCTGAAAGCACTGATTTTTCTTCCACAACAGTTGCTCAGGCAAGTTCTTGTCTTTGTTTTCTTTCTTTCAGGAATGAGTGATTGCACTCTAGCTAGTTAGAATAAAGTGGTGCTCCAGGAGCAGCAGGGTGGGCTGCCTGGTGGGTGCCAGGAGGACGCTGGGTGCTGAGTGGGTGCTAGTGGGGCAGAGATCTGGTTGACCAGGCAAGCAGGCTGTGACAGTGGCCAGGACAGCTGCAGCCTTGCTTTAGACAGAACTGAGGGTTGGTGTGCCCACACAGCCTCAGACCTAGGGCACAGAGGCCTCCAGTGAGGTTCCTCCCAGTTCTGTCACTTAGCCCAGGGGTGGCACTAGAGATTGTAGAGCCTGCTGGTGCACTTAGGGTCATAACAGCAGCAAGCAAACTTCACTACAAATAAATTTTTTCTTTGCTCATTTTCCTGCACATTTGACAGGACTTAAATGGTCTAGCACTGTCCTGAAAAGAGATTTCAGCCACTTGGTGTGCTGATGATTGCTGTCGTCCCATGAGTGACGGGGCTATTTTCCCACTGTCTCACATCTGATGTGATTGTGATGATTGCCTCTGAACCAGAATGCAAGGAGCTGAACCAGGAGCTCCCAGGGCTGCGCACACAACTACAGCTTCAAACTGATGGCTAAATCTGCATGACTGGCACTCATGTCCTCTGCAGCTCTGGCACAATACAAGCCTATTATCTGCTCATGAAATTGTGCCTCCCTGTGAGCCCCAGGAGAATCAAGGTCCTTTTCATACTACTGCCCTTGTCAGACCATAGCCCAGCAGCTAGAGCTGAAAGGCTTTATTACTCAATAATTCCTTGCTTGCCTCAGCCTTCAGTGTTCTGGAACTCCTTGTCCCAGGGGTATGCAATCATGGGAACATCTCAGATGACTGTGGGAGGAGTTGTTTAGAAAATATTTCTAGATCTTGTAGCTTCAGGATAAAAATTTAAAGCCATGACTCCTTTGCATTCAAGATACTCCATTACCCTGCCTAAATATAAAATTATCAGTGTTTTGGGTTTAAGGTTTTTCTTTCTTTATACACTAGAACTTTTACTGGACAGATTTCTACTTCGCCTGGCAGAGTAGGTAGTTATTGCATGATTTTTGTATTCAAGGCTTGGTAAGACTGAAAACTTTGTTTTCTCCATTAGAAGGAAGAAAAATACATAACTGAATCAAACCATAAAGCATCATAAAATCATAGGTTAGGACAATTCAAGTGGGAAGTGACTTCAGAAGGTCTCTAGTCCAATCTTCACTTCCAAGCAGCAGCTCTGAGCTTTGACCAGGTTGCTCAGGCCTTTATGGAGCTGAGGCTTGAAAATGTCTAAGGATGGATAGATATAGCATAGCACCTCTGGCCAACCTGCTCCACTGCCTCACTGACCTCGTGGTGAAACAGCTGAAAGCTAAATGAGTAAAAGTTAAAACATAAGTTGTCTATATATGTATCTATGTTGAAGGAATGGAGAGCAAATGATGAAGTAGAGCCATTTACAAGGGAGAAACCAGAGCCACTACAGGGTATAGTCAGCTGTTAGGCAGGTAAGTTAGAACCATCTGCAGGCTATGTATATTACTGACTAATGTAATTCCAAGGTATATCCTAAATTCATAGACAGAGCTTGCAGCTTTCCTTTTGTGAAAATGCAGAAATAAGTTGCAATACTAAGGTGGAATGAATGGCTGAACTGACCAGGAAGTGCATTTTATGCATTGAAAAAATAAAAAAATGCAGTTGAATCATCTGCTTTTTTCTTTTTCATCCAAAGTATTTGAAATTTATATGATTGGTTTGTTTTAGAAACATCTCATTATTATTACTTTGAACATAAATAGAATTCATCTGATTACGTTGGGTTTTTTAATTATTTCTCAAGGCCCTCCGAGTCTCTCCTTTTGTGCCAAGCAACTTTTAAGGTTACTCTAAGGAGGAACAAGTCTTACATTTTTAAGTTCATAGACTGAATTAGGAATTCCAACATCAGACCATGCCACAAGAATAAGGACCAATTTCTCACTTTATTGGAAGATGCAGAAACAATCTTCAATGAAGCTAAGTCAGGTTCCTGCATTGTTGGGTCACCCCAGGACTGTGACAGACCCCCCTCAATTCCAACTTGAGAGCCATGCTATCCTTCAGCCCTGCTGCTCAGAGACCTTCAGTAGGTTACCTCTTCTGTTTCTCCTTGGGCTCATGTTCCTCATGCTCTACAGTTTCTCTTTTTCTGGAAAAAAAAAAAAGAACTTCTAGGACAACAGAGAGTTCTGGAGTTCACTGTGGAGATCACTGGCTGAGGTGACGTTTGACAGTCTCCCTGTTCCAGCAGTGGCTCTGGTGATGGCCCATGGTCATCAGTGCAGCAGAGGGGAGCAAACACTTTCAGGTTGTCTGAGGGTTGATAGGAAGGAAGAGCATGCTCCCTCTGCCCCAGACAAATAATTCACACAGAGCTGGGCAGACTCAAGAGTACACCTAACATAAGGACGTCTTTAAAAAAAAGAACCTCTGCATTGTTATAAAGTAAATGGTTTGACTCTTTTAATTGTTTTTTCCTGTATTGAACTAGGACAGCTCTCTGTGTTTTGTGGTGTCAGTGGTGAGTCAGTGATGCCTTCTGTTTTTCTGTGAAAAAATATACTAGCCTATTGATCTGAGAACTCCAGAGGATCTTTGGGATACTGAGATACTACATCTTAGAAGAGAGAGGAAGGAGTGCAAGTTATTTTGAAACAGATGTTTAGGTTTAAATTAGCAACAAACTGTACCTCCACCAGAAAAGATTTGAGAAGGTGCAAACTGAAAGGCTACTTTGTTTTTTTTTTCAAGTAGGCAATTATACTTGCTATATTCCAAAGTGGTAAGTTCTGTTAAGTTTTTAATAAGCTGATTGCCCTGCAATTATGATTTCTTATTTCATATAGTCCCATATGTATTATGTGTATAATACATTCTGTATCTATTGTGAACTAAAATGGTGCATGTCCCTATGACAAGATAAAAAAGGTCCTGGATAATCATAGCTCCTCAGAAACTGTTCAGCCACACCACAGATTATATGAAAGATAATTTACTAAGGCAAAGAAAACAAAATGTGCAGAACTGAAAACAAAATCTAAGAATTAAACAGAATGAGAAATTTTACTCTGTGGTTTTCTGGCGCCATCTAATGTTCATTTTACAGAATTTCCAGCTCAAGGAAATCTGATTTCCACCCCTTTTCAGCTATACATTGGAAACAAGGAGTGTTATTAAAAGGACTCTTGAATTTGTGCATCCTGAGGGCTTACATTCAAAATTGTGTATTAGCTACCGTGAAATTACAATAAGACTTTTTTTTTTTTTTTTTTTAATCAGTGTTTATATCCTGTGACTTAATTTTCAGATCTGAGAAAGTGCTTCTATGGCCAACAACTAATCATCTTCCCTCATATCTGTTAGACTGCTAAAGTACTGTTCCTCCCTACTAACCTGGCCTTGCTTTCATCCTCATCATGGCTAAATCATCAACACTACTGCTGCATTTAAATTAACCCTCAAACACTTGCAACACAATTAACACAAGTATTCACATCAAGTCTTTTCTTATTTCTGCTTTCAGGTCAGACAACAATATATTTACTGACTGTACAGAAAAAGACAGTTGAAAGGAAGAGTGAGAAGATCACAGCTTGACTGCTCACTGGGTCAGGTGTTTGTGGAAAAAGTACTTATACAGTCTGGGACACAAGTCATTTTTAGCATCATAGAATCATAGATCAGCCGAGGTTGGAAGGGATCTCAAAAGGTCATCTGGTCCAGTGTTTTGTGGGAAAGGGAGCTTGGATGAGATTATCTAGTACTCTGTTCAATCGCATCTTAAAAACCTCTGGTGACAGGGACTCTACCATATCCCTGGGAAGATTTTTCCAATGGTTCTCACTGTAAAAACTTTTTTCTTATATTGAGACGAAACTTCTCCTAGTGCAAGTTGCACTCATTGTCCCTTGACTTTTCCATGTGGCTCCATGTGAAAAACGAACCTCCATCACCTTTGCAGCTGCCCATTAAGCGCTGGAATATCATGTTGAGATACCCCCTGAGCCTTCCTTTCTCCAGGTAGAAAAGACCTAACTTCTTTAGTCTTTCCTCAGAAAAAAACATTGATCACTATTGAGCAGCTCATTCTGGAGGTCACTTCTAAGCACATGGAAGAGAAGAAAGTCTTAGGGATTAGTCAGCATAGATTTACCAAGGGGAAATCATGCTTGACTAATGTGATAGCATTCTACAATGTGGTGACTGAATGGGCAGATGCAGGGAGACCAGTTGATGTAGTCTACCTTGACCTTAGCAAGGCGTTTGACACAGTCTCCATAACATCCTCTTGAGCAAGCTCAGGAAATATGAGATGGAGGAACAGGCAGTGAGGTGGGTCGAGAACTGGCTGCACGATAGAGCACAACGAGTGGTGATCAATGGTGCCAAGTCCAGCTGGAGACCTGTCACTAGTGGAGTCCCTCAGGGATCAGTGCTGGGTCCAGTCCTGTTCAACATCTTCATTAACAACGTTGATGGTGGTATAGAGTGTCTGATCAGCAAGTTTGCTGATGACATGAAGCTGGGAGGTTTGGCTGACACACCTGAAGGCTGTACAGCCATTCAGTGAGACTTGGACAGACTGGAGAGCTGGGCCAAGAGGAGCCTAATGAGGTTCAACAAGAATAGGGGCAGAGTCCGGCACCTGGGCAGGAGTA
>NW_008611159.1:0-208 GCF_000691845.1 Merops nubicus
TCTGGCCCCGCTCACCCGCTCCCTCTCTCCCTTTCAGCAGCAGATCTACACCCCGAGGCCCAGCGACCGCCTGGCAGTGCCATCCTTCCTGCAGAGGGACCGCTTCAACAGGTTCCAGCCCACCTACCCCTACATGCAGCACGAGATAGACCTGCCCCCCACCATCTCGCTGTCGGACGGCGAGGAGCCCCCCCCGCACCAGGGACCC
>NW_008611159.1:346-746 GCF_000691845.1 Merops nubicus
GAACCATCTTCGACAGTGACTTGATAGATAACTCCGGGTACGGGGGGCCATGCCCCCCCAGCAGTAACTCAGGCATCAGTGCCACCTGCTATGGGAGCAATGGTCGGATGGAGGGACCGCCGCCGACCTACAGCGAGGTGATAGGGCACTACCCTGGGTCCACGTTTTTCCAGCACCAGCAGAACAACAGCGGAATGCCCTCCCTCTTGGAGGGCAGCAGACTCCATCACTCACAAATCAATGGCCTTGAGAGCACAACCGCCTGGAACAAAGAGAAAGAGAAACAAAAAGGGCACCCCTTTTAAAAAAAAGAAAAAAAAAAAGGAAAAACACTATTAGAATAAAGTTGTGTGTTGCAAGCTTCTTTAAATGAATGAACTATCCTGTGGTTTGAAGAGGG
>NW_008611160.1:0-1319 GCF_000691845.1 Merops nubicus
GGCCAAAGTCAGCACAATGGGGTGCACACTACCAGCACCCACCTTGCCAGTTCCTGCCTTCTCTGAAGACCCCAGGAGAAGCAGATGGGAATCCAGATGACTGATGCAGGGATAACTGTGGAGTTTGCCATGGCCATGACTCCCACCACCTGCCAGCCCTCCTGAAGAGCCTGAGGCAGCAGGGCCCAGCTGGCACTTGCCACCCGTGTGCCCTCAGGCACCTTGTACCACAGAAAGGAGCCCTGGGGCACAGCCAGAGGCAGCCAGCATCCCAGCATCAAAGTCAAGAGACTGCAGTGGTCACCTCTGCCCCAGCCCTGGCATCCCTACCACACTGTCCCATGGCTGTCCCACTCTGGGGCTGGAGAGGTGTCTCCAGTGTTCCTCCAGAGGGGAGGCAGTTTCCTGATCACAGTCTGCTTAGGCCCAGCTCTTAGATAGGCAGGTGGGGTGGACTGATCCAGCCAGCCCAGCACCTTCCCCGTGTTACTCAGAGCGAGCACTGGGGGTCAGCAGGTGACTGGCATTTCCAGCTCGCTGCCAACACACCCCTCCTTTGGCTGAGGAGGAAATTGAGGCAAGCTCAGGAAGCCAGCACAGCAATCTTTGCTGTCCATCTCCTCTCCCTTCTTGCCCAGCACCAGACAGTGGGTGAAGACCTCAGTGCAGCCATGACCCCCCTTGGGGGTGGAACTGGGGGGCTGTGGGAACAGTCAGGGCTTCCCAAGCAGCCTGCCTGTCTCCCTGCCACGGCTGTGCCCTGGTAGCCTCCCATCAGTAACTCAAGCCAACATGAGCAGCCTCTAGTGCCTGCAAGTGCGGGCTGGCCAGGGCTGGAGGGAAGTTTTGGAGGTACACACGCTGGTCCCCTACCTGTCCTGGGGTTGTGGCTGGCACCGAGCGGGCAGCACTCCAGTGGAGCCCCTCAGTCCTGGTGCTGCTGGTGCCCAGCTCCCTGGGTGCCTGGCGTCCCTTCCCTGGCAGGACAGTGGCTCGTGTGGCTCTGAGAGTCTCCAGTCACCCAGGAGATGACCCTGATTCACAGGCTTTTCCCAGCCCAGCTGGGGCGGGCTCTGGCCGGGCTCCAAGCCAGGAGGTGACAGAGATGGTGCCCAGCCCAACCCTCCTTCAGCCCCGGCAGCACGCAGGGCACAGCCAGCCTTGGAGATGGGCACTGGGTGTCCAGCAAGAGGAGCCACCTCAGCATCACTCCCTGCCTGACCCTGGGGGGGACCCAGGCTCCTGCTCAGAGCCCAGGAGCCCCCGGGACTGGTTTTTGGAGTCGATGGAAGTACCACCCAGCCACCACGGCCTCCTGG
>NW_008611160.1:1407-1767 GCF_000691845.1 Merops nubicus
CAGGGAACAACCATCCCACAGTGGCGAGGAAGCTATTTACGAGCAGGAGCGAGGTGGAGCGCACAGACCTGTTTGGGAACGGAGGCTGTGGGGTGAATAATCTGCTCCCGGGCAAGAGCTCCACGAAACACCCAGCTCTAACCAGCCAGGCTCTGGCCACCCTTGCCATCACTGGGTGAGCCCAGGAGAGGTTCTGCCAGCTGGGATTTGACATGCACGGTGGGGGAGTTCTGCTGGGAGGGACACGGGACCCTGGCCAAGAGCCTGGCGCCCACTACAAGCACCAGGGTGGGAGGGGCAGAGCCCCTCGGCTCCAGGGAGCACATTCCTGGCTGCCTCCCGAGCTGGGATCGCGAGCAG
>NW_008611160.1:1837-2067 GCF_000691845.1 Merops nubicus
AGGCCACCCCCCTGCCATCCCCTGCTGGCACAGTGCCTGTGGTTTTGGGTGGCACCCCATGGCATCACCTGCTGCCAGCAGTGCCCGTGCCCTCCCTCTGTGCCGTGCCACTGCTGGCACCGGCAGCAGCTCCCCGTGGGGACACACAGGGTGCCCCTGCCCCCAGGACAGCCGCCAACTCGGGGGCACAGGGTGGCAGGAGGAGTCCCTGCGGGGCAGCGGGTGCCCCG
>NW_008611161.1:0-3628 GCF_000691845.1 Merops nubicus
GCTGTTTCTCTTCCCCAAGTGCAAATCCTTTAAGGCAAATTGCCTATCTTGACTGAAGTGGGTTAGGGACTCCTTATGTTTAAATCTGGAAGCAGCAGCTTGTTCCTCTGGATAACTACATTACAAAGTAGGTTTAGACAGCTATCATCTGTGGCTAGACTGCACCTAGCACCTAAAGCAAATTTCTTTAGAGCTACTTTAATATTTTAGCTGATCTATACCTCTGTTTTCTTTTAAGTTAGTTTTGTTTGACTTAGCAGCATATTCTCTGCTCTTCTTTTATTCTTCATATTCTTTTATTCTTTGTCTCCTTAGGCCTCTTCAGCCTGTTTGGAGACAGAAGACACGATCATGTCTCTGAGTCACAGATTGCTGGAGGCTGGGGGAATGTATAGAATTATATATTCTGTGTTTGCCTTGTTCATATGCTCTCTAGGCATAAGCTAAGAGCCACTGTTGGGAACTGGATACTAGGCTAAGAGTTCTTTAGTTTTACCTGTTATGTCTGTTATGTCTTTTCAGTTTTATGGCCATGTGAAGTCAAGAAAGGGGAGAAATTGAAGAAATTTGTTAGTGTGAAGAAAATATTTAGCCTTTCCATTTATAGAAGACACGTAAAGCATGCAAAAATGAAAGGAAGAATAAAAAAATAGCACCATGAGAGCTAGGATAGGTGCTCTTCACTGACAGAGAAAGAGCAAAGGGACAAAGTATCTATTAATATGGCAAGGCATGAACTGAGGAGGACTCTGTATGAAAGAGAAGCAGCAAGCACTGTAGCAAACAGTGCACTAACAATACAAAATGTTTACATAGTATTTTAGGAACAAATAGAGATGTAATTTCTGAAATTCAGTTTTGAAATTAAAAAAAAAAAAAGGCTAAAGAAATAAATTTTGTAAATATTGTGATTCCTCATTAAAAGGGTGGTATTTTTATTGATGCACTAGTTCACCTGTTTAAAATGCCCCAGTCAGCAAATTGTGGAATGTAGAATTGCAGTGTTTGTGTATGTGTGTGTGTGCGTTTGTGGTTTGGGTGAAACTGGTATTTTTTCATTTGAATCAGACAGAGGTGGAGTCAGGGTGTTTTCTTTCAGTCATTTGTTTATCATAGCTTACAGTTTGCTTTGTTGTTCAAATAGTATGTGACTCCACCCTTTCTTATTATTTCCAGGCTGCTTTAGTGAGTTCCTGAGTTAACATTATTGAAGTCTGGTATCAAGTTGCTTTCTAATACTTTTGGGAGCAAGACTTTGGAGGGAAAAATTGTAAGCATTGTATCGTGACTGCAAAAATCTGTCTCTTTAGAAGGAAACACGGTGTTGAAAGAAATTCTTACACGAAACTGTTCCTTGTTTAACTGGAAATAAATTGTCCCCTTTCACTTCCTTCCAAACTTTCTGTGTAGTTATCCTGTGCAAGTCCAGGATTGCAACTGCTGTGTTGAAGAATGTGTGGGTTTGATCTCTTGAAAGTATTTCAAAGGAATATGCAGACAGTAAGTGTAATTCATCTCCCCATCAGACAGGCTACCCGAAGTGGTTGCTCATCCTGGGAGGAAACAGTGCTTTATGTGAAGGGTGTCACAAATGACACCCGGTGTCTCCAATGCAAATGTGGAGCTCCAGGAAGCAATCTGTTTCCTTCTATCCTAGTATTCCCTGCAGGGTGATGCAACTGTACTGTCTTTAACGTAGAACAGTAGCTGCAGCCAAGGGTTTGTTCCTGAAAACTATAGGTGAAAAGGGAAATCAATGTTGTTTGCTACTTCTGTATATGAAAATGGGTCATAAGCCCATAAAAATTTGTTTTGTGTGGACCTTGTCTATTATAGAATTTCTAGTTTTTCACAAGTCCTAAAATAACAGGGAAGAAGGAGAATGGGGTAGATGAATACGAAGATAAATTGTCAGTCTCCTCGGGAATGGTGTCAGTATGTGTCCTGCTACTGAAAAAATATTTCTTACCTTTTGGAGAACAAAACTTAGTGGTAAACCTAAAAAAACCCAAACCAAACATGTTCCATGTTTCAGTGGTGGCTGCTGGAAAACAGTGTAGTGCAGGATTTGGTTGTGTTCCAGTATAATACACAGAGAATGTCATCTGTCTCCTCTGTTATGGACTTCATCTCTCCTCAGCAGTGAAGTCACCTGTTCTTTTGCCAGATGTAGGCATTCTTAGACTTAGAACAAAGATTCTCCTAAATTACTCTAGCAGAAAACACCATATCCAAAAGCAGAAGGAGCAACTATGCAAGGGAGAGGATTCGTCAGAGGTCAGGGAGGAACATTTCTTGTTGATGACTAATAGTAAGGGATGGGCAAACTTTGTGTTGTTTTGAGGTTTTGTGAACCTTATGAACTGTAGTTTTGGTTTCATGGGGTTTGTGTACTATTCCTTCTTCCACCTGGCACTTGTCTGCATGGTATTTTTCAGGATGGGGGTTTTGTTGATGTTTTGTGGTTTTTTTTCTTTCCCCCCCCTGTAAAAGAGAGATCTTCATTTCTGCATGTATTAATGCTTGAACAACCTTTTCACTTCAGCAGGTTCTTGGCAAAATACTGGGTGTGAGCAGTTTCTGTTCATACCATCTCCTCTTTTTTTCTCAGTATTTGCATTTTAATGTTATTTTCTTTTCCATATATAAAGCACGATATGGGAAAGGGACTTTCTGAGTCAGCATCAAGATGAACTACAGCTTATTGTTTCTGTAGATCTATCTAGCTCCAGTTTCAAATTATTTCAAATTATTTTATTTACTTTTCATTTAATCTCAATAATCTGATTTTATATAATTCTATAGTATATTCTTTTAAATTTTATTATGTGCAACATTTGTCCTCTCTGCTCTCTTCTTTGGTCACTCAACTGATCCTTCAAAGTACAAATCAGATTCGGGACCCTCCTGGTTTCATTAAGTGTTTGCACCATTGAGTCAGAAAATTTAGGAGGATTTTAGAGTAAAAAAAAAACATATTCCCTCTGTCATTTGTAGGAATAAGTGTTGTCAGACTGTCTCTCAAAGAGATAGTTTTATATTACTACCTCCTCATTTAAATCTTTGTTATACCATGCGTGTATGTGACGTTTAAAACAGGTTGATTTGATAAAACACTGTATATGCTGCTACCACTTTGCATTTGATGAGTTTTAAGGAGAGAAATTTCCTCAGACGTTGCATTGGGATGACTTCTAAAGTGACCTGAAAGGAAACAGTCATTTGGAAACTTTTTTTTCAGTTAATTGTGGTTTGTATACCTTTATCTTATAACTAGAATAGATTTCTTTTTTTTTATTTTATTTTTGGGATATTATTTTGGTAGATTATTGCTGTGCTCTAGATTTTGCCTTTAGTGAATGCCAATTATGCAAATGAATTCTAGCTGGCCTATCAAAGAAGAGTCAAAGCTATTTTCTGTTTGTACAGTATACTAATTGAGATTGCCATACACAGTTTAATTGTGTTGGTAAATACTCTAGTGTTTCATTTCTAAACAGTTCATCCTTTAATGGACGAGGAGGAGTGAAGGATTTAGTAATTTGCCAAAAATGAAGACATATTTTCTAATTACACAGGTTATTCACTAGCATCACTGCTTACAAAAAATCCCCTAAGGCACAAATAT
>NW_008611162.1:0-280 GCF_000691845.1 Merops nubicus
TTTTTTTTTTTTTTTCTCCCTTCAATTAATTTTAATTTTATTTCCCCTTGATTTTTACTCCTTCCTCTATTTTTTATTTTCCTTTATTTTTATTTTCCCCTTATTTTTTCCTTTATTTCCCCTATTTTTATCTTCCTTCGTTTCCCCCTATTTTTATTTTCCTTTATTTTTCCTTTCTATTTTCTTTTAATCCCCCTTTATTTTCATTTCCCCCTAGTTTTATTTTCCTTCATTTTTAGTTCTATTTTCCCTTCCTTTCCATTTCCCTCTCGTTCCTCTT
>NW_008611162.1:296-853 GCF_000691845.1 Merops nubicus
ATTTCTATTTTCCCTTCATTTATTTTCCCCCCTATTTTTCTGTTTCCCTTATTTCTATTTCTGCTTCCCCCTATTTTAATTCCCCCCTATTCTCCCTTCTATTTCTCCCCTATTTTTATTTCTCCCCTATTTTTATTTCCCTTCTATTTTTATCTCCCCTTTTCTTTTTTTTTTTTGTAAATTTTACCTATTTTTAATTTCTCCCCTAATTTTATTTTTATTTTCCCTTCATTTTCCTTTCCCCTCTATTTCCATTCCCCCTTTACTTTGATTTCTATTTCTCCTCTATTTTCATTCCTCCTCTATTTTTATTTCACCCCTATTTTAATTTCCCCTCTTTTTCCTTTCCCCTTTTTTTTTTTCTCTTTTTCCTTCCCCTTCTTTTTCATTTTTTTATTTTAATTTTATTACATCTTCATTTCATTATTTAATTCCCATTTCCTCACTTTCTTTTCATCCCCTTATTTTCCCCTTTATCTCCCCCCCCCGACTGACTTATTCGGAATTTTGCGATTTTTTTTATTCCCCCCGATTTATTTTTTTTTTAATTTTTTTTT
>NW_008611163.1:0-210 GCF_000691845.1 Merops nubicus
ATATTGAAGAGAGCAGGCCACCTTGGCACCCATCTCCTGCACCTCACCTCTCCCTGCCTCCCGCTTCCCCTCTCCTCCTGCCCCACCAGCTGGCACTCCGTGCAGCCCCACGCCACCAGCATCACTGGCACCCCCGCTACAGCTGCAGCACCGAGCACACACGAGGCAGCTGGTTGGTGTCTGCTCCACGTCCCCCCCTTCCACCCTCCC
>NW_008611163.1:314-811 GCF_000691845.1 Merops nubicus
CACCGGAGCGTGCGCGGTAACGTCCCTCCGCCTCCCCTGGCCCATCCCGCTCCCAGCCAAGTGGGGTGATGAGTACACAGTAGGGCTTGGGTAGGTTTTTTGCTCTGTCTTGTCCTGCAGCCAACCTCTTTGACCTCTGGATGAACCCAATAAAAGAGAGTGTCTTTGGAGCACGCTCTTGCCAGTTTTACATCTGCGACCAGTTGCAATTTAAATTCCCTTTCTGTCTGGGAGAGGAAATGAGAGAGAGGAGTGAGGAAGAGTGATAGTTAAAATAAAGTAGGGCTTGGGTAGGTTTTTTGCTCTGTCTTGTCCTGCAGCCAACCTCTTTGACCTCTGGATGAACCCAATAAAAGAGAGTGTCTTTGGAGCACGCTCTTGCCAGTTTTACATCTGCGACCAGTTGCAATTTAAATTCCCTTTCTGTCTGGGAGAGGAAATGAGAGAGAGGAGTGAGGAAGAGTGATAGTTAAAATAAAAAATAAAATAAAATAAAA
>NW_008611164.1:0-1650 GCF_000691845.1 Merops nubicus
GCCCCGTGGGCACATGCCTGCACACGCGTGTGCGGCACGCCAGGTGGGAGTGCGGGAGACGCGCCCGACTGAGGTGGATGTACCCCACGCCCTCCTGCTGGATTATTTTTCGTGTCCTCACAGCCGCGTTTCGCCCCCTCCCCCGGCTTTGTGGGTGCATGTAGTGCGGGGGGGAGCAGCGGGCACCCTCTTGCTGAGCCCACTCCTGCGTTCCCCCGCAGCTTGCAGGCGACCGTCCATCCCTTTATTTACTCCAACATAAACATCTTTGCATTCCGACCGCAGCCTAAACGTGATAAAGCCCTTCCGAGGGGGCTCTCCGTTCCTCCTCGTTTGATAAGGCTGCAAGCTCAACTCGGCTTATTGGGAATGGCTCTGGATGCTTTTGTGCTTCCTAAAAGAGCATAAATAATTAAAGTTTGGCAGGGAGGAAAAGCTTTCTTGCAGAACTGTAGTGGCAATAAATGAAATGACTCAGAATCTCTTCTCCAGTCGGTTTTTACGAGAGCTGCCAGACAGTGTCTGTTCACGTTCTCCAGATACTAGGGGCGCCATAACAAAGTTAAGGTCAAGTTAGTGTCTTATCTTGGGTGGCACAAAACCATCGCATCTTCTCCAGCCGGACCGGGCGTATTTTTAAACCCGAATGTTATGCAAGTCGCCTTAATTTCCACGGAGGGCTTTTGGAAATGTCACTTGGACTTGAATATTTGGTAATTGCAGGCAACGGTTGCAGATGTTTCAAGACGCCTAACGGTAAAGTATTTGCCTGACTGGGTACATGATATGCATTTATGTTTCGATGCTGTTTAATCTGCGTTAGGGAGAACAAAAAAAGGGGGGAGAGGGGATATGTAATGCTCAGAGCTGGGCTGGGAACCGACCCCAGGGTGAAAACCCTCTGGCAGGCGGGGACCCCCAGCTCTGCCTTATTCCAGCGGGGTCTCTGCTTGCGATATTGGTCTCACATTCTTCAAACGAGATCGTTTTTAAAGGGACTGTTTCCTAAAAGGAATTTGTTTTCGTATTAACAAATCGTCGCCATGTCTTTGAACTTGAATTAGTTTTAACCGGTTGGCTCCTGCGACAAAATGTAATTGATGCTAGGGTTGCCGCATCGAAAAGAAGGTGAAGCATTCTGGCTGAGGCGTAATTAGGTCTTTGAACCGTTAAGAAAAGGAAACTATAGATTCCCAGAGCCATCTCTTCTGATGAGATAGGCGATCAGAAACCTGAGGGCACAATCCAAACGGATCTCTGCCCTGCTCTGCCGCAAGCTCAGGGTGGTGAGTGACACAGGAGCCATTTTAACTGCGCAGGCATATTTTTTAGGAGGTTGTTGATGTGTTGCAGCAGAATCGACACGGCTCGAAAGTTACCCATAAAGGGAGGGAATGGTGGGCTTGTGCCTTGATTTCTACTAATACCTTGCGAGAGCCTGTCTGCTGGGAGCAACGTGCGGCGTTTGAGGGTGGTTTGCGAGTGAGGCATCAAGGCAAAAAAAACCATAAACCCATACTGTATAAAGAAGAGGAAAAAAAGAAAGAAGTGGCGGAGGGAGGGAGGAATTAGCTTCATCTTATTTGCAGGATGGGACGCAGAGTGGAAGCCCCTTGGGCAGCGCTTGACTGCTCTGGGGGGCCGGGGGAC
>NW_008611165.1:0-11942 GCF_000691845.1 Merops nubicus
ATTGAGTGGTGCCTCCAGGATCTGCCCCAGCTGTGCCAAAATCCTGCGCTTTGACAGAGCAAGATTAACCCCTCAGCTGCTGGGTCCCAGGCAGCCCCTCAGCCCCACTTCAGAGGTACTGAAGCACCTCTCTGCTCACCGAGGACAAGCACATCCCAAAAGGGCTGCATCCCAAAGGGGCTGCTCAGTGCTGGCTCTGCCAGAGTGGCCCAAGGAGGGGTTCTGGAACTGAGAAAAGCTCCCTTCTCTGAGCAGGAGCGACGTTAAAGCAACCCAAGGCTCAGGAGGGGCCCAGCCCTGCTGTGTTTGTGCTTTGGCGAGAGATGACTTCAGCGTTTAAAGGTCAGGCCGGGTCCAGCAGAGAGATTGCACAAAGCTTTTCTTCTGCTGCCTGCGCCTGCCAGCTCCAGGGGTGCAAAGTCCATGCAGGGCTGGGGAGACACCGGGCAAGGCTCAGAGCCCAGAGCGGGGCTCCCTGCAAAGGAGCAGGCAGACATGCCCTGGGCAGCTTTTAGGGTTGCACCAGGAGAAAGGATGGCTGGATGCCACCATGAGAGAGGCTTCCACTGTTGCACCAAACGCAGGGCCACACTCCTGGCGCCCCTTCGCTGCCTCTCCGCATGCTCTTCTGGAGAGTGGAGGCGACACGGAGGCTGAGCAAACATAATAAGTCGAGTAAATGAGAGCAGGGACCAGGCGGAAGGCTTTAATAATTCAGAGAAGACAGGGAGAAGTGGGTCAGCTCTGGTGACACAGGCTCGTGGTGGCGAGCAAAGCTGTGCCAGCTGACGCACACACCTGTGCCCAGTGGGCATCACCTGCAAATGCCTCTCTGGACTTTGAAAACTGGGAGTTTTCCTTGACACCGAGCCCTGAGCGTGGCTGCAATTCCAGTGGGTGCTGATCCGGCTGCAGGTGCTGGGGAGAAGGAGCAGCCCCAAATGCACCGTACATGTGTGAGGTGGAGCATCACCCTGTGTCCGGCAGTGCTTCTGCCATCCCATCTCTCCACACTGTGTTTCCAAGCCTGCCTCCTGCCACCCCATTGGGACTGCCAAGGGATTTCATTTTACTGTCAGCACCCACACCCACTCAAGAAATGTTTTGGGTTAGGCCAGCTGAAAACAGCAGAAAGAGCTCATGTAACCCAGCACAGCCAGCTGAGCAGCTCCTCCAGTGCCTGGGTGTCGGCTTATGGGTTTGTAGGACGCAGGCCAGCCTTGGGATGAATCCTGCCCCACCACTCCGGATGAATCACGGGACGGCTCTGCTCCACGCGCCCGAAGGTTTGAGGGCATCCTGCGGGCAAAAGGCAGCTCTGGGGTGCGTGGGCAGAACCTGCCTTCATCCCTGTGGTTTGCCCAGACTGAGATGCGGCAGAGGTTTAGGAGTGGGGAAAGCTGTTGCCTCCAGGTGGAGAGGGGAGATGCCAGGGCTTTGGGGTGACAGCATCCCCAGGGGTCGGTGGGCAATGCTGGCCCAGGGAAGCTTCATGATGAGCCTGAGCTCGGTCACATACTTGCCATTTCTGGAGGGTTTGCTGGGGAGGCTGGTGGCCTCGCTGCAGCCTTGTGAGAGGGTGGGGGGATGGGTTCTGTGCTGGGGGCACAAGCTAAGAGAGACACCCAGCCGGGAGAGACGGGGCCTGCACTCATCATGTGCACAGCAGCAGCTCAGGGAGGAGGCTGTGGAACCAGAGACTGGTTTGGATGGGAAGGGACCTTTCAGAGCTGTCTAGTCTGACCCCCTGCAGGGAGCAGGGACATCTGCAACTAGAGCAGGTTGCTCAGAGCCCCGGCCAACCTCACCTGGAATGGTTCCAGGGATGGGGCATCAACCACCTCACTAGGCAACCTGGGCCAGGGGCTCACCACCCTCAGCATCCAAAATTTCTTCATTCTCTCGAGTCTAAATCTCCGCCTTTCAGTTTAAAACCACCCCGCCTTGTCCTGTTGCAAGGGGCCCCGTGTTCAGGGCTCGGGGACCCCACAAAAAGCCCTTCCCCTGCAGAGCAACAGGGGGAGAGCCCTGCGAGCCACACCGGCACCATGCCGCCTTCTGGTTCCAGGGCTTGGGGGCACGTGCTGGCAACCACGGCAGCAGTGCGGGGTGGCACGGGGCTGGGAAGAGGCCAGATGATGGAGGCATCACCCGGCACAGGGACAGAGCTCCCTTGTTGGGCTGGGACGTGCTTAGGCGCCCAGCTCCAGGAGCAGGGACCTGGCCCAGAGCAGGCTGGCGCAGAGAGGGGAGGTGCTGGGGGCATCCCTGGGGGGTTACAGCCTCTCCCTGTTTCCCAGCTGCGGGAAGGGGCCACGGCTGCCATTGACCCCCATGTCCTGATCGCTGAGGATGAGGACTCCCCCGCAGAGGAGCTGACCTACTCCATCCAGGCCCCAGTCAACGGGAAGGTCGTGCTGAGGTCGGCACCCAGCGCTGAGGTCCGGCAGTTCACCCAGGCCCAGATAAATAATGGCCTCGTCCTCTTCATGCACCAAGGTAGGGTGGGGCTGATGTGCCCCGGTCCCCCCTGGCCCGAGGGAGGGGGTGACATCACCCAAAGGGAGCACTGTACCCCCAAGGCAGATGCTAACCAAATCACACGGCACCCTGGTCCAAACTGTGCCAGGTTAATGGGGGCTGCAGTTCCCCTACCCACTGTAAATGCCCACCTCTGTGCTCTCCACAGGGCCCCTGGATGGGGGCTTTGCCTTTGACCTGTGGGATGGGGAGAACTTGTCTCCTGGGCACTTCTTCCTCATCAGGGCACAGAGAGAGCCTCTCATCAGCCTGACCAAGAAGCAGAGCCTCACCATCTGCCCAGGTGGGTATGGGCACGTTCTCCCTCCTCCCAGTCTGATGGTAAACAGGGTCCTTGGACGCTTCCACAACCCCCTGCCAGAGGCTGCAGGCAGGTGGTGAGGCAGTGGGTTGAAGTCCATACTGGACATGTTTTCCAGGCGCCCTGCAGCCCATCACCAGCCAGAACCTGCAGGCAGTGAGCAACAGCCCTACAAGCTCCACGGCTCTCTACTATAGCATCGAGCAAGCCCCACGCCTGGGCAGGCTGAGCACCTCCCACGGGGAAGAAATTAGAAACTTTACCCAAGCCCAGGTGAGCTATCACCTCCCTCAGTCCCCTGTCACAGCCCTGGTCCCTGGCAGAAGGCAGAGCAAGGCTGCAGCCCCGCCGTGACTTCCCCAGCTCTGCCAGCAGCTGATAAAAGGGATTAAGAGCTGCTGCCCCCGCGCCGGCTTTACTACGGCCACCAAGCCTTGGATTTAGTGCTGGAGGAGGCTCAGGGAGTTACAATCCCCTTTTCTTAGGCTACCACCCTGCTGCAGTTGCAGCCACATTGCCTGCTGCCTAGGGCAAGGGCTGAGCAGGGTGCTTTCAGCCCTGCCTCAGGCAAAGCCTTGCTGCCGTCCTTGCCCAGGGCCAGGCCCAGGGATGCACACGTTGGCTCTAGCACAGCATCACCAAGGTCATCCCCCTCCCCAGGCCCACGGTGCCCATCACCCCAGAAAGGAGACAGACACACCGCACCCACTCTGGGGTTTTATTTGGCCATTTAGAAGAGCTCCTTGAGGTTTTTATTTTTAGGTGGACAGCCGGTTGATTTTCTACCAACATGAGATGCCAGAGAAGCCCTTCTGGCTTGCCCAAGATGCCATCCGCTTCCGTGTAGTCAGTCCTACGACAATCTCCGACTCCTTCATCCTCCTCGTACTGATCTCCTTCGAGGCCACGTGTCCCCAGCGCTCAACTCAGCTATGGAGAAATGCAGGTAAAGGAGGAAGAGAGAGGCAAGGGACAAAAAAGCCCTCTGAAAGTTTGCACAATCACTCCTTTCAGGGGGGATCCTGCACACTTCAGGAGGGCTTGTTTGTTTGAAGAAGACACCACCATGCAATTTCCCACAGCCACCCAAGCACAAGCTTTGATATTATGCCAGGCAACATCTAAAATGACATCCATCCTTTTGCTGTCTCTCTATAAAATGCCTTCCTCCATCATCTTAAACTAATACTTTCCAGTCACCTTCTCTTCCCTTTCCATTTCTCTGCAATCCTCCTTTTTCTGCACTATCTTGTTTACACCGGGGGCTGCTCTCCTCTCCAGCGGATCCTGGCTCTTCCCAGGGTTGAGAGACTTGAAGGTTTTCCTTTCTCTCCCCAGGTCTCCAGCTTGCAAGTGCTCAACAAGCTGAGATCAGCACCTCAGTTCTGGATGCCTCCAACCTCCTGAGCCAAATCCCAGTCCCCGAGAGGGCTGCTTATGATGTTGTCTTCCTGGTGACAAGGCTGCCGGCTCGCGGGCAGCTCTTGGTGGCCGGTGTGCCCCTGGAGCAGTCACGGTCATTCTTCCTGCAGTCAGACCTGGCTGCAGGGCGCCTGGCCTATGCTCATGGTGGGGACAGGGGCTCCGAAGACCGTTTCAGATTTAAGGCTTGGCTCCAGCCCCAGGTGCAGCAGTCCCTCCATCCTCCACAGGAAGGGGTGGTCCTCTCTGAAGCTTTCAATATAACGGTGATCAGCAGCAGCAAGCCACCACAGGTGGTGAAGCAGCAAGAAGTGCTGCGGGTCCCACCCGGCTCCGTGGTGACCTTGTCCCAGGGGTACTTGGATGTGGCAGACCTGTCGGGTTCCCCAGAGGAGATGGTGTACAGTGTCCTCCAGAGAGCCCTTGCTGGCCACCTGGCCCATATTCACAACCCTCAAAAGCCCATCGACCGCTTCACCCAAGCAGATGTCAACGCAGGCCACGTGGTGTTTGTTGCCACTGGGAGCGCTGCCCCAGGGTCCATAGCCCTGAGCCTTGCCGATGGCCACCACCCTCCTACCCTGACCTCACTGGAGATTGAGGTGCTGCCTGCAGTGAGCACTGCTGCCAGCCCAGTGCTGCTGGAGGTGCCCCAAGACCTGAACAGGGCCTCTGTGTCCCCCCATCTCCTCCTGGGAGCCACGCAGCTACGCGCAGGCAATGCCCTGTACAGGATCACCAAGGACCCCAGGTTTGGCCAAGTGCAAGTCAACCAAAAGCCAGTGCGGGGCTTCTCCCAGAAGCAGCTGGAGCGTGGGGAGGTGACATTCGCCTTCACCGACCTTACCTCTCCTGAGGATGACTTCCAGTTCCTTGCCATGTCACGGGCGGCAAACAGGACTGGGGTGGTGAATGTGACCGTCCGTGCCCTGGTGAAGGCTCAACCTGGCAGCGTGTGGCCTAGGGGCACCACAGCCCTCCTGGACACCAGCATCCTTGATGCCAGTGAGCTGGCCAACCGCACCAAGAGCGTCCCAGTCTTCAAGATCCGCAGGGTGCCCCGCGGCAGCCGTCTTGTGAAGGTCTCCAGGGACTCAGGACGACCCACCACCTTGATCGAGACCTTCAGCCAGAGCGAGCTAGAGCAAGGGCTGGTTGGCCTGGAGGTGCTGGATGCTGGGGAGACTGAGCAGCCCCTGCAGAGTGACAGCTTTGTCTTTGAGCTGGCAGCCGCTGGTGTGCCCCCGGCTCTGGCGTCCCTCGGGTACAGCACTGAGCCCTACAACGCCTCAAAGACCTATGGTGTCACCTTGCTCATGGCGCCCACCGCACCATCACCTCCAGTGCCCCAGCCCCAGGGCACAGCATGGAGCAGCCCCAATGCCAGCGAGCTGGGCATGCCCCCCACTGCCTGGCCGAGCCCCGGCGCTACCACCAGTCCCAGCCCCGTGGAAGGGGGCACCTTCCTCAGCTTCATCGAGGCCAACATGTTCAGCATCATCATCCCCGTGTGCCTCATCTTCCTCCTGCTGGCTCTCATCCTGCCCCTGCTCTTCTACCTACACAAGCGCAACAAGACGGGGAAGCACCACGTCCAGGGCACCCCCTCCTCCAAGGCCAAGAATGGGGCCGTACCAGACCACGAGACCTTCCGGAGGACGGACCCCAACCAAGGGATCCCCCTAACAACTGTCAATGCCCTGGAAGGCAAGGGCCCAAGTCCCTCACCCCAGGGCAAGGGTCCTGGGGGACCACCAGACCCCGAGCTCCTCCAGTACTGCCGGACTTCCAACCCCCCCTTGAAAAACAACCAATACTGGGTGTGAAGGGCTCAGGGCACAAGATCACCCAGGGATCCAGACACTCCCAGAGCACCACCAGCCACCTCCTCCTGGCTCTCCTCCTCCTCCCTGGGAGCTGGCTCCCCACAGATGCAGGAGGGCCCTGGGGACACGGGGGCTGCGGGTCCAGCCCACGCAGGAGCCCCAAATGTCCAGGTGGCTTTGGGCAGGGGAGAGGGGCACCGCATAAGCAAGCGAGTGCTGGCAAAACGCCTGATCATTCCTGGGGAACGCTGACTTCAGGTGCTCGTTTGGGCCACAGCACTGGAGGGGACCTGATGGCATTGGTCCCCACACAGCCGCAGCTGGTTCCTCCAGGTGGAGCTCCAACCGCCGCATGGGCGTTTGCCACAGCTCTCAGCACAACAGGGAGGAAGAGGAGCAGCTCGAGCTGACTCAGGCTGGGGATGAAGCTTCCCAAATCCCCCAGGGCTAGGCGGGCTGAGACACTGGAGCAGAGGCTCAGAAAAAAAATCTGTGGCCAATGCCAGGGGAATTTAAGGAGTCCCCACCCACTTGGAAAAAAAAAAAAACAAAAAAACCACCAAAAACCAAACCGCCTCACTCTTTCTCTGCAAGCTTGCTGCATGCTTCATAATGCAGATGGCACCGAGCCCCAGGGGGATTGCACAACAGGTAGGGTGCCCTCTGTGAGGGATGGCAGGAGCTTACCGGGGCGGCGTGAGACCAGAGAGCCCGAGCCAGGGCGGTTTTCCCTGTATACTCCAGCAGAAGTAAACAATAAAGTGCCTTTTCCGAGGTGCATCATGGTTTTCGTCAGCCGTCTTCTTTGCCAGGCCTGTTTTAAGCCCAGCGAGCTGCCGAGCAACATTTGGAGGTAATGGACCAAATTCTGGGCTCTTGCTCAAATTTTCCCCAGCCTGTAGTTCTAAAAAAAAATGAAAGAGAAATTGTCTGAGGAAGAACAGAGGAAAAACTGAGAGCTGAGCTCAGGATGGGACCCAACAATAATACCCGGTGCTGCTGCAGCTGGGAAGCTCATCACAGGGCACATCTTGCTCCAGCGACACTGATGGGAAGTCAAAAGGAGCCCCTGGGAACTGGGGGGGGATGTTTTACGTTTGTACCCCCTTCACCCAGGAGAAAATCCATCCCATGGACCCCCTCAAACCAGCCCCCCCCCCCGGCACAGCACACTCGCGCCAGGCTGTGGCAGAGCTGGGCTGTTTGCTAGGGCCACGGCGGTGGTTTTCCCGGCTGCATTCATGGTGTCAGACATTTGCCAAGTGGTAAATCACACCTGCCCCTCTCTGGCCATCCGGGTGCACCCAGCCAGCCCCACGTCCCCCAGCCCCAGACTGCCCCATGGCACAGGCGGGATGGGGCACATCGGAGGCAGCCCTGGCACCGCCAAGCACTCTTGGCCCGGGGCAGCCCATGCCAATGGGTGCCAAGCCTGTGCGCTGCCACCTCCGTCCCTGCTGCAACCTCCCCGCCTCCAGAGGAGAGAAAATATGACGTTTCCTTCTACTCGGAGGCAAATCACATCCTCTGCCCTCTGTGAAACCGGGACAGCAGAGCCAGGCTGCCCACGCCAGAGCTCAGAGCTTGCACGGAGGAGCCTGAAGGGGCGGTGCTGCTCCCAAAAGGCTGGGACATCACCTCCCTCCCTCGCAGCACTGTGCCTTCCCCAGCACGTTGCAAGTTCTCTTCCCTCAGTACCTACCCCTCAGCCAGGGATGGAGCTTTGCAGGGAAGCCGGACACATCCACCGAGGGCCCCCTTGGAAGCAGCCACCGCGTTTTCCTTCTGACTGCTTTTTGCCTCGTGCCCAGGGATTAAATAGAAGGAACGTGGCCTATTTTGTAGGGATCATTGAAAATGAAGCAGGTTATTTTTAAGGCTTGCGGTTGTATTCCCGCTGCTGGGAAACATCCACTTCCTGAGGTCAGGGGAGGACAGGCAGTAACCTGGAAAACGACAGTGTGGATCATGGCTCTCTGGGGCCAAGCTCTGCTGGCAGGGTTTAAACCCTGAGCAAAGCCAGTGGTTCTGCTTGGGTTATTTGGGGTGTGCAGCAGGATGGCTGTGGCAGGATCAGGCCCAGCCTCAGTGCTGCCCACTACCACCCACCTGGGTGGGGGCTGAGGGTCCAGATGGGCTCCTGCCCTGCCATGGAACTCATAAACCACAGCCCAAACAGGCTCAGAAATTTCCTGGCCAGGCCCTTTGGCTTCCCTGTATCAGGAACTGGCACAGCATCCCCGCCTTCTCCAGAGCCTCCCCTCCTCACCCCAGTTTGGGCCAGAACCACCCTGCTCCAGGAGGTTTTGGGGGTGGCAGGAGCTGGGCTGCATCCTTCTAAGATTATAAGGCTTGCAGAGGTTTAGGGAAGATGCTTACAGCTGCTCTGCCAGATGTGCTGTTCCCTCCCAAGGCAGGCCAGATGTGTACAGCTGGCTGACAAGAGCCAGCCGTGCCCATGAACTCACATGCCCTGTTCCCGGGGAGCCCAAGCCAGGTCTCACCCCACCTCCTCCTGCACCTACGGCTGCTGGCATTTCCCCAGGCTGGGTGTCTCACATCCACACCCTTCCCCTGCCTTCTACTCCCAGATTTAAAACAAGAAAAGCCACCCACAGCAAGACTGTTGTCCCCAGGAGCTCTTGCCCTGGGACATGGCTAGATCCTTTTCTTCTGCAGCATCACCAGCCAAACCTCTGTCTCACCCTAACCCTGAGCTGCTGGCATGGGTGCACATCTCCCCAAGTCCTGCCACGGGAGAGGAGGGGTCACAGGTGGGTGCTTCCCAGGAGAGAGATGTCCCTTCTCCTGGTGACACGGAGGCATCACTGTGCCCAGCCTGTGAGTGCAGAGAAATGCAGTGTTGGGGTGGAGCTGGGACATCGGGTGTGGGAGCACCAGGGAGGGCAGGAGAGGGGCTGGGAGAAGGTGCTGAGGGCACCTAGATGAACAGGCCATCATGACCTGCAGCTTCTGAGGAAGTCTGAAGACACCTGTGTTAGACAATAATAGACAGGCCAAGAGGACCCTGACTAAAGCAAAGCCTCAAGTCACTATGGGAAAACCATGGGGCAGCAGAAAGTAGTGCAGAAGCCAGAAGACACACGGATACAAAGGACAGTGAGCAAGTTGCTGTGACTCAGACGGATGACAGGATGGAGATGACAGACAATACCTGTCACCACCTCCTGAATGGTAGGAAGAAGCACGTCAAAAGCAAGGATGTCACCAAGCAGAGCCACCCAGGAAGTGCAAGGTCTGAACAGTTGGTGTCCCTTGTCCTCTCTGCCACCTCCAGGCACCCCGAAGTGACCGCCAGATTAGCCAGAGTCACACAAAGGCCCATGAGTTCCACTTCTAGTTTGTTCTTAACAAAGAAGCCACCCTGGCAGGATTTCTCCTCCTTCATCGGTAAGTCCCTGCAGCTGGATCCTGGGGCAGGACACAGCCTGGGCTGGATCCCTCGGGAAGACCCTGCAGCTCCACTGGGATTTCAGGCCGGCACTGGGGTTAATGTCCTGGTCTGAGCTCAGACCAGCCAAGGCAGGAGAAGCAGCCTGTTGCTCAGCTCGGGGAGAAGGCAGCCCCACCAGTCCACCTTTTCCTTGGCAGCTCTGGTGACAGGAGCCAGTTTCCAGGCACCTATTCAAATGCAAACAAATACTAGGTCAAACCAGTTTATTTGAGCATCCACCCAGGTCAGATAGGATTATTTGGCTCTGAAACCCTCCCCATGGGCTTTAGCCATGCAAACGAAAAGGTTAGACAAATGAGGGACTTCATTCCCAGCTAGGCTTCAGGCCAGCACATCCCAGCTCCACACACAGGACTGGGACTCCCATAAGCATCATGTCCCCAGCCTCCAAATTCCTCTGCTGCTGTGGACCACCACAGACTGCAAGACCCTGTGACAGTGTTGTCCACATTGCTCCTGGGGACAGGCACAGCACAGGTGTGAACCTCCTAAGTTCACAGAGGCAGCCCTTCTCTCTTTTGTGGAGGCCAAGCACCATCCCAGGGCTCCTGCCTCCCTGTCCCCATCCCCAAACCTGTCTGGAAGCTCTCACCAGCCCCAGGAAATGCTCTGGATTTTGCTGGAAGCCAGAAGGAACATGCTGGGGTCTCTGCAAGGGGCACAGGTCACGCTCCCTGATGGTACCTGATGAGGGTTCTCCAGGAGATCCTACCAGTGAGGGCAGGAGGACACTTATTCTTCCCAAGGCAGGTAGAGGACCCAACCAGGGGTGGCAGGTTCTCCTGGGAGCTGTCCCACATGGGGAAACTTGGAGCCAGACCTCAGGCTGACTGCTGTGTGCTGTGACGAGGCTCAGCACCTCCACTTGGCTCAGCGCCCAGCCCATCACCCTGGGATGCAGGGAGCCCTCCCTCTCTGCTACGTGCCTGCCTGATTTCAGCAGGCCATGCCCACAGCCTGCAGAACAGGCTCGGCTGGCAGCAAGCCCAGCAGGACGGGACAGACCCTGGGGAAAGAGCAGGCTGCAGGCACGCCACCCTGGGAGCACCTCACAACAAGCCCATGCAGGGACAATGCAGTCCCCAGGGCTCAGACATCCTCAGCACCACCTTGCCCACCTAAGATAAAGCTTCCCAGGCTCTGGCAAGCAGAGGAAAGGATGGAGAGATGAAGACTTGGACACCAGTGAGCATCCACCACACATCCGCTACCAGCCATGGCTCTCCAGCCTGGCTGCTGGTTTACATCTTAGACAGATTAAGCACAGCTTCCATTTCCACACCCGGCAACTGCAAGGCAGACAGACAATGACCAAAGGACAACTACATCACAGAGCCTGGGCTCTCCACCCCTTCTACAAAAACAACACACCCAGAGATACAGCTCCTCAGCAGCGCAGGACCTACCTCCCTAGGCTCAGCACCCTCCCGGGGACCAGAGAGACGGGACAGGATCTGCCCCGAGCATCACACCAGCTCTGGAGTGGGAGGTAGCCCTTCGCAAAGCACCAGGGACTGGAGCAGTCAGCAGCAGAGGAACGAGAAAGGCTGGCAAACAGCAGCCCCCAGCACAGCCACTGCTGACCCCCCACGATTCCCCCCCTAGGCTCGGAGCGGGAGGCAGCGCTTATAGCTGGAGGCCAGGCAAACACCCGGAAAAAAGGCACCCAGCTGGTGCTCGTTGCCTCGTCTGGAGGAGCCAAGTCAGGGTCAGGCTTCGGAAACACTGGAGAGGCGTAGCGATTTCGGGATCTGAGCTGGCAGCCTGAGCTGTGTGCCTCTGCCCTGGGCCTGCGGCCTCCCCGCACCAGCGCCCTCCCATCGGCATCTGCCCAGTCTTGCTCCGGCATGGTGGGGATCTGGCCGTGCCTCCCCCACGCCTGCTGAGTACACCCAGCAGGCCTCGTCTTGCCCAGCCACTCCGCCGGGACTTGTGCCCATGGGAAGGAGCCGGATCGGGTCCCTGGGCTGTGTAGTGTCTGGTCCTGAATTCCTGAGTGCTCGGGGCTGGTGGGGGTATCCGTGTGGGTGATCTGATCAGCATCTCCTGGGCAGGCGGGCCCCCCCCCCGCCCCCAGCTTCTTCCAGCCACTCGGCTGGTGCCCGTGGGGCCACGCTGCTTCTGCACCCAGGAGGGGTCCTGCAACCAGCCTAGAGCAACCAGCCTTTGTCCAGGCTTGGGGGGCACACGGTGGGGCAGACACATTCATGAGTGGCAGAGCATTGGTTCGGCTCTGGAGGTGGCCCATCCCCCTGGGCTGAGCCTTGTTGGTCTGGGGGGTACATGGGGATGGGCTGGGTATAGGTTGTCCCTTTGGCTATAGGTTATCCCTACCATATAGGGATATTTGGTATTGCCTGGCCTGCGTATAAATCCC
>NW_008611166.1:0-6697 GCF_000691845.1 Merops nubicus
CTTATTGTGGCTTTCCAGTACCTTAAGAGTGCCTACAGGAAAGCTAGGGAGGGACTTTTTAGGATGTCGAGTAGTGACAGGACTAGGGGGAATGGAGCAAAACTAGAAGTACGTAGATACAGATTAGATGCTAGGAAGAAGTTCTTCACCATGAGGGTGGTGAGACACTGGAACAGGTTGCCCAGGGAGCTGGTGGAAGCCCCACCCCTGGAAGTTTTTAGGGCCAGGCTGGAGGGGGCTCTGAGCAGCCTGGCTGTGTCTGGCAGGGGGATTGGAACTAGATGATCGTTCAGGTCCTTTCCAACCCTGACAATTCTATGATTCTGTCTATCTTTTTAATACCTACAGTTGAGAAAAAAAAAGTTGCACTATTTAAAGTGAGATTATTTACAGAGTTTTGGGGGGAGCAAGTTAACAGTATAAGCATTCCAAAGTTATTGAGGTATCACAATTAACACTGAGGTGCATAGCCTTGGTGCTAAAAAATATGAATATTTTTTTTGGTATAGTTTGATGAGCATATATTTACAGGTACTTCTAAATATGTGTTTGGCTGCATGCATGCCAGATAGTTATTGGAAGTAATCCATATGAAAATCTGTACTCACCCATTCTTTAAAGTCACATTATGGATTAAGTCTGGCAAACAGTAAAATGCTAACAAATGTTGTTAGGATATAGATCCGCTGAGTATGAATCTAGGTTAAATGCTTCTTGCATGAAACAGTCTTACGCTGGTGGTTAGAATGTATAAAATACATGAATGCTGAGAAATAATACCACCAAGAATCAAAGACAGGCATAACCTGGAACATTTAGAACATACCTCAGTGCTGATCCACATGGTCTGACCTGCTAATATGAGACTATTTACGAAATGGCCTTAGGGAGAGTATTCCAGGTGCATATGGTGGAATTGTGCTCATTCTCAAAAAGCAGCGTGGTGTTCTAAGGCCCACAGTCTATCTCAGCACAACACAGATGAGATTAAAATTGAGTGATATGTGCAGTAATAATCGTACAATTTATTATGAATCTCCAGCCTTTGCATTCCTAACTGAACCTTTGATCATAATTTATTTTCAGTCAGGAGTCAATAATATATACCAGAAAAATAAACATTCTTACCAGCTCATACCACTGGCCATGATATGTTATTATTTCTAATAATGGAAGTAGAGATATGTCATTTTATTGCCGTTGTTCGGTTCTGAAGAATTTATTTTAAAGGCTACATTTTTTAAAAATTTCAATTACTTTAAATCTTTGATCTTTGAAGGCAAGGAAAACACTGGCAAGTACTCAGAAAGTAAGGTCAAGAAGACTGAACATTTTCAGATGAAGTAAAAATTAGAACATCAGTAGAAGAGAAAATATTTATCCTGTAGTATAATAGTTATGGGTCTTTCCTATCAGTCCTAGATTTCATTCCATTTACTTTGGAGCAGGAACAGCATCTGTGTCCTGTATCCTGGTATGTGACCTGAGGATAGCTAAAAAGTATAAGCAGAGCAGACTTGTACTACTTTCCTTTTCTTACAACCCAAATGATGTTATTAGAATAGATTCTGTACAAAACTCAAATACTTCCACAGAATCCCAGAGAGGCTGTGATTGAAAGGGACCTCTGCGTGTCATGTTTTCAAGGCCTTCTGCTCTAGCAGAGACAGCTAGAGCTGCTTAACCAGGATCATGTCCAGACTGCTCATCAATATCCTTTCTCCTATTACTGGGAAAAGCCTGGCTCCATCTTCTTTACAGCCTTTCTTCAGGCCTTTTTATACATTGATCAGATCACAGAAACATAGAATGGAACCAGAGAATGATTTGGGTTTAAAGGGACCTTAACAATCGACTAGTTCCAAGCCCCCTACCACGGGCAGGGGCACCTTTCACTAGACTAGGTTGTTCGAAACCCCGTCCAACCTGCCTTGAACTTCCAGAGATGAGGCATCCACAACTTCTCTGGGAAACCTGCTTCAGTGTTTCACCACCCTCACAGGAAAGAATTTTTTCCTCAGATCTATTCTGAATCTGCTTTCTTTCAATGTGAACTACCCCTCATACCATCACTACAATTCCCGGTAAAGACTCCCTCCCCATCTTTCATGTAGGCCCCTTCAGATGCTGGAAGGACACTGTAAGGTCTTCATGGAGCCTTCTTGTCTCTAGGATGAACAATCCCAACTCTCTCAGCCTGTCCTCATAGGGGAGGTGCTCCAGCCCTCTGATCATCAGAAAGAAAGACTGAAACTAATCAGAACTTATGTAAAATGTCCTTGCAACTGACAAAAATTAGAGAGAAAGATTCTCATACCCCTTTTTTTTCTCACCAGAATGTTATCTTTACTAGAAGCTTGGTTGGGCTCTGTATTGAGTAATATCAAGCCTAAGTATTCATGCTTCACTATAAGCTCCCATTTCATGCAAAATATACCATTTGGCATATCCATTTTCTAAATGTCTTAAGGTCACTTTCAAACATATTTTCATAATGGTATGTTGGGAGTGGGGATGGAAGTCAAAATCAAACTTTCTAGTTTAAATGAAAGCTAACAGTTGTCTGTACTGACCATTAGTCTCCTAGTCTTGTGCTTCCAGAATGACACTGAATTTTATGACACCTGTTATAAAAATTTTGAGTCTTTTCAAAACCATCATCATTTGTGCATGGTTGTTCATGGTGGATAAAATCTCACATAACATTAATGACTTAAATTTTCTGCCTTTTAATGACCTGAACTCTGGTCCAGTAGAAGAAACGTGGATTTCTGTGCGTCAAGTAAAAATATGTTAAAACAGATGTCTGAAGTCACTGGAATCATATCAAAGAAATCCTATTTCTGCCCACTGATTGGGAGGGGAAGCAAATAATTAACTCAGAGGTTGGGGTTTGCAGTGCACCCATCTAAACAAGGCTCCAGATCACCTCACAGGTGTAAGTGCTTTTCCAAAGATAAGCAATCACCTGCTAATAGCAAGCATTTATACTAGCACAGATAGCTTCAGCTGTCCTTAGTTGGCCTTGTCCTTTCAAATCATCCTCTATGCCCTTTGCATAATGACAGGGTATATTTTGAAATAAAATAATATGAATATGCTGATAGCAACAGTCAGCTCTGCCTCTTCAGCTGTTTCCAGTATGTGTTGCCCGTGTGCACAAGAGAAAATAAAATGCTGAAGACAATACCTTAAGTTTCAAAATATGACAAGACAGCTTTCTTAATGACTGTGCTTAATGAGCTAAAAAATAAGCTTTTTGTGAATTCAGTGAGCAGCCATGAAACTGAGGGTTTATGTGACATGGGGCTACCAAGCCTGAGTGCTCTGCAATTTAATTTTGCATAAAATTATGTAAAGACAACAATATGCTCTCCTATAATGCAAGATGATGTTACAGTGAAATCCCCAGTGCAGTCCCCAAATGCTTATTTTTCTCCTTGTAAATTAAAAATAAATAATTAATACTGCATGCTTCTCAAATGCTCTCTGGTTTAAAGCTTTGATGTAATTATTTGGTTCCAAGTTTCAGTTAAGGCTGCCTTCCATTTGACATGGGCTATTGCTGCTGGGGGCTTTTGTGGAGCTTGTTATTTTTTTCCTAAGGAAAATCTGTCAAGGAGGGGAAGCAGAAGAGGAGGCAGCAAGAACTGCAGCTTGGTGTCAGTGAGGGCTAATTAGAGGACTGTACTGGCCTCTTGCACGTGGCCTCTTGTCCTTTTACTGGGCACCACTAAGAAGATTCTGGCTCTGTCATCATTACAGTCCCCATCAGGTACTTATTGGTAAGATCTGCTGACGTTTCTTTTTTCCCATCCTTTAATCATCTTCGTTGCCTTTAGCTGACCTCACTACATCATGTCCAAAATTTTTGTAAGCGTAAAAGCACAGGAACTTTGTTATTGGTTTTGACAGCAGTGTAGGTTGTAATGTGAATAACCCTTAGGCTGACAGTGGCTCCAGCAGCTAGGTCTGCTCAAGAGCTCTGCCTCTGCTTGCTGAAACTCCTTCTTCAGGGCTGTGTCCCGCTATGGTTGTGCTCCAGCTGATCCCAGCACCAGGAGGTATTCCCTGTGGCCGTGGGAAGTCCTCATTGGAGCACGGGAAGGTGTGAGAGAGATGGAGTGGCCCAGAGAAACTGGGGTGTGCTGACTGACCCTCATCCCCCTGTGCTCTTGGGGAGCTGGAGGAGCCTAGGGGGAAGAAGGCTGCTGGGCCTGTCAGGGTGGGGAAGGAAGATGTTACTATACTGTCTGCCTTGATTTCTCACCACCCAAATCTATTTTATTGGGCAGTAAACATAGATTTTTTTTTTTCCTCAAGTGGGGCCTGTCTTACCCACAACAGTAGTTGGTAAAGTAACCTCCCTGATGTCATCTCAAACCATGACCTTTCTCATCCTACTTCCACCCCTCGTGCCGCTGAGGAGGACCTGGGTGAGACTTTGGTCCTTCACCATGGTTAACCCTCCACAGTCTGAACTTAGCCGTCAGCCATTGATAGAACATATTTTGTAGAGGATGTTCCATGAGACCTTATGCACAACTGCAGATTTAGAAGAACTCAAATTGGTGGCTCAAATGCATCCCCTTCATTCCTGTCTTCCCTAGTTTGGGACGTGACAAAGTTTTAATATCTTGCAGTAGGAGATAGCCTCCTTTTGTAATTTTATGTTGGTATTAGCTTTTTCTGTAGTTAACCGCAGCACCGTAACAAGACAGCTCAGATTCAGAAAAGGTTTTAATCAAACTAAGGTCAGAATTTAGCCCTAACTTCCCAGCAGAAGAAGAGACAAAATATCAGACTGGAAACCCTACAGCTGAGATCTGCAGAGCGGGGCCAACAGCAATTTCATCTGCAGCAGAAAAATTGCCATCGTAAGCTCAGCAGGCAGCTGGATTTTATGTCAACCTACAAATGAAAGCATTTCCAGTAAGTAATGGTAGACACTTCATAAATGCTTCACAAATTGAGGGCACCTTTGATGGCCCTAAGCCCAAGTATTATACTTCACAGCATTAAAATTCTCATTTATCACTTTGGCAATAGATAAATGAAATGATCCTGATTCAGTTGATTGATTCAGTCATTAAGTGTAAAACCAGTTTGGGAAGATGCTTTCTCTGAGTCCTTCAAAGATGTGCACAGTTACAAAACTAAGAGCTTCCAAAGGCCTGGAAGAGAAACAACACATGTATTTCCTCTCTCCCTGATTTACAGGCAGTGTGTACAGGACAGGGTTTTAATGTGCAGAGCTGTCACACAGCCAGAAATGAGGAGGAATGAGATAACGTTTTAATATTACATGTTTTTGTGTCAGAGCACTTCCAAAGAACAGGTCTGGTTCACTTGCACTGCCCTCAAGTGAAGAAAGTCTTTTCCTGCTAAGAGGAAAGGAGACGCAAGGTAATTTTTATATCAGGTGTCACCATGAGTTTAAGCAAAACCAGGCAGTAACTTTACTTTCTGCTAATCAGAGGCTTGCAGGTTTTACTTTACATCTTGAAAATATTTGCTGTAAGAGTTATTTGCATTTAACCATATAATTTGCCATTCAAAACTAGTTGAAATCAGGCAGCTGTAAATCTGCTTCACAGCACGTTTCTTTTATGTACACTGCATAGACTTGAGCAATGTTATAGACGTCAAAAAAAATTAAGTACCTTCTGTAGCAATATGCATCTCTGCATGCTGTTTTTGTTTATAGTGCTTTGTATTCAGCAAATACAGATTAAAAACTGCACTGCAATTGCATGGTATTTTATTGCAGGTGATAGGATAAAGCGGGGAATGTATCTTCTCAGCAGGGAGCAGGGCTAAACCACTTTGTGGAGAGATACAATCACCAGTGCTCCAAGGTGATAGTCTGGCCACTTTACATACAAAAGAACCAAGCAGGAACCACCTGGAGACTTGAATGTATTTAAATAAACCTAGATTATCTACCTCAAGACATTTACATAGCCTAAACCTCTGAACTTCGGGAACTAGTACACATGCTTAATGAACTTATACATAGTAACTTCTCCTCCCAGGGGAGGCATAAAATGAAGTTAATGAGACACGGGATGTATGATGTGAAGGGGGGTACATGTTGAGGGGGATATGTAGGAGGTGTACCGGGAAGTCTGTACACTCTGAGTACCTCAGCCAATGGGGAAAGGAGGAGGGAAATTTGGAGCCGGGACAGTAGGATAAGAATGGGGCTGCGTCCCCCAGCCAAACGGAGAGACCCCACCGGGATATGCCCGTGGACTCTCCCTTTATTCGAATAAAGTATATTTTACAGGACTCCTCTGTCTCCTATTGGAACATCGACCTCTGGCAACGGCATTTTCCGCACACAGGTGCTCCTGAATCTGTGTGATGTTATTATACTGCAGAATCTGGAGAAAAGAAAGTTTATCCAAATACCACAGGTCTGCACTGTGCTTTGTTCTGAAGGGCAGCCTGTGATTTGGGGAGCTTCAGTGTCAAAAAATGTAGAGGAGTCTTCCTTGGCATGCTAAACAGGGTCTTTCTTTCTGTACTAGATTTGTTGTCACGTGTAGCTGGAACCGAGTTCAGGAATTGTGCCTGCCTGCGCGGTTTGTTGCAGGGAGATGTTACTACACTGCTGCAGGGGAGCAGGCATTGATCTCCACTAGTATGTGGTCCTGTATTTGTCATGACTGTGAAGGACTGAGCCATGAATGTT
>NW_008611167.1:0-236 GCF_000691845.1 Merops nubicus
GGGCTCCGGGGGCCGGGAGGCCGCCCCGCTGTCCCGTCCTCGGTGACATCCCTCGGTAGCGAAACCCACGGGGGCCTCTTTTCCGGGAGCAGCTCGGTGCTTTGCAGGTGCTCGTTAAAAGCAGCTGCCCGTTGTTGGCTCCCAGGTCACCTCTGGCTGTTCCGGGACGCGGGGACAAACGACGGACTCCTCGTCAACCGGCAGGAGCTGTTAGTGGCAGGGACACCACCGGACAC
>NW_008611167.1:415-6295 GCF_000691845.1 Merops nubicus
GCGCTGTGCTGAGCAAGCACCTCTCCCGAACAGGCGTCTCTGGCAGGGTTTGCAGGGAGCAGCCACTTCTCTTCCTCTCTCTCTAGCGAGCGCAGGGAAGTCCTGTTCAATGCTGCTGCACGCGTGGTCTGGGAGCAGCGCTGTCTGCGCTGGGGCAGCAGCTAAGGAGAGCCCTTGTGACCAGGTTGTGTCTCTGTGTGTTTGTTTCTAACCTCAGTGTTCACCCTGAAGGAGAGATGTCTCCAGGTTGTCCGCAGTCTGGTCAGACCAGTGGACTACAGGAAGCTGGACATCGTGCGGTCGCTGTACGAAGAGCTGGAAGATCTCCCTGACGTTAGGAAGGACCTTCGGCGGCTCTCTCTGGAGAGAAGTGAAATGCTGAGGAATGGAATTTTGGAATAACGTGATTACTCACTCCCAACTCTTTAAATAGCCAGTCACTGAGTTTGAGCAGGGATGGTCACCACGGAACATACCAAGAGATAATATCTGTGGTTTGGGTTCTGAAACATGCTCTCAGTTAAGTCACGGAAAACTCGCTGTGATGGTAAGTGAGATCTAAGACTAAGCAGCACATGGAAGCACGCCGAGTTCCTATGGTCCAGTTCTGTTCTTCGTTGGTGAGTTGCAGAGCGGTGACTCCAGAGGCCTCACGTGGGTGAAGCTCAGAGAAGTTTTATTTGGACCATCTCAGAATACAGCATGGGGACCTAAGATCAGGCCATCTCTTTGGAGAATACACAAACAGATCAATTTTCTTTGTATTAGAAACTAAATTACACTGAGGATTAATTTAATCCAGACTCACGATTATGAGTGACAGACCAACAGCAGTTTTGCTTGAATCATTTGTTTCCAGTGGAATTTCACTGTCTCACCCTTGGCCTGGATTTGCCCATGATCACAAAGCGTGGGGGTGTTGGTGTCCGCGAGGGTTTCCGCTGCCCGAGGACCTGACCTGAAACGTTATGTCAGTGGAAAGGTGACATGTGTAAATACTTGGGGGTTTTTCTGCCTCTTGCCTTTGCATTTGTAAACTCACATCGTGTCCACTCTGAGGCTGACAGGTTTTTATGCAGATCATACCTTGAATGCCTTATTTGTCCTTCATGACTGGATTCTTGCCTAGTTGATCTCAAGGTGATCTGTCCTTGTCAGCCATATAGATTGGGCCCTAGTTTTGAGAGACCTTTCTGCTCCTTCCCTACCTGCCTGTCCAGGCATATCAAGCAGCATTCCCAGAAGGTAGATGCTCTGAGTCCTTTTCCCATCGCAGTGCAGTAGTTGAGGTCATGGCAAGAGGCCTTTTTGGGGAGCGTGGACCCCTCAAGCTGCTGGTATCTCCTGAGGGACTGATGGCAGACTCTCAGCTGCTGTGAGCCTGGGCAGGGTGTGGCTCACAGACAGACCCAGGCTTTGTGACAGGCTAGGAACATGGGGAAAACACACACTGCTTTACCCCATCGAGCTCCCCCACACCTCAGCTAGAGTGCATACTGGTGTGGAGGTACACACCTAATTCAGAGCAGCAGAGGTTTTAGCAGGCACATGAATTGTCTGCCCAGCACCAGCTGTAGAGCTGTTCAGAGTTAAAGCAGGATGACAGGAGATGGCAGCAGGCTAGTTCTGTGGCATACATTTGGTTCCAGTTACACATTCCAAGAAACACAGCTGTGAAGCTGAGGGTGTTCTGGGGTGTGTTCTCTAAGTAGGGGGTGTTTCCCCTTTTTGTAGACTTGTTTTTCTTACATAGTGGAAGTGTGTGAATCAGTCTTTGTCATAAAAATGTAAAACCGTGCTAATCCAACCCTAGTCCTGCTGAGTAACTTCACAGTGCTGTCGCTGTGTGCTCGTACGCCTGCAGTACTGCAGGTTGTGCTGGCGGATCCGCTGCAGATACCCTGGGTCAAGCTGATGGATGGTTCAGGCCCCTGCTGCTGCAGAACGGCGTTGTGGCTGATGCTAAACTGTGATCACAGCTTTGGGCAGCACCTGCCCGGGAGCATAGCTGTGACACTGCCAGCTTTTGCCCCCTTTTGCCTTTCAGAGCAGAGCAAGCCTGCGTGGGCTGCGGGAGCAGGTGTAAGCCCCTCGGTGAGGAGGCTGCCACGCCACGCAGCCCGCTGCACAACACGGGCTGGCTGAGTCCCTGGGCTGTCTGTTAGTGGAGTAGGTGTTGGGTCTTAGGTTAACAGGTCTGTACATACCACAAACATTCTCTGTATTTCTGATTTATGCGGGGCCTGTGATCTCTTGCTTGGTTATTAGAATAATTTAAGCTTATTCCATTAGTCTGTGACTTCTGCCCGCATACAGCCAGCCAGCGATACTCCCCTCGTACAACGCTCACTGCTGCTAGCGGATCAGGCTCCTGGGGCTCCTGCAGGTCAGCAGACACAAAAGCATACTGATGCACCCCAGACTAGCAAAAACAGACATAGGAAAACTACCTTATGACCTCATTGCTCGTAGGAGTATCCATCTTTGGTTAACCTGTAGTTAGATCCATTGAATTCCGAGGCAACTTTAGTCCTTAGCTGAAGAGCAGCTCTTGATGGGCAACAGTTAGTTGTGCACACTTTCTGTTTATTTGTTGTGGTTCAGCCCATTTTCTAGGGGACATTTTCTGTCCATGCTCTCAAAGATTGACTTGAGGGTGGTTTGTTACTGTGTAGAAATGAACCAAAGATCCCTCAGTCCCTGGACAGCCTGACTGCTGAGGGGGCACCCAAAGCAGGGAGTGCTGGATTGCTCCTCAGCACTGTTCAGTTTAAATTGCATTAAAATGCAGAAACAGCTGTAGAGACTGTTCTTCACCTGTGTGCTGTCATCTGCAGCCACATGTCTACACAGTCTCCCCACCACCTTTCCCTTGTTGATTTGCATTTTAAAAGTGAAACTTAATTCTTAGGAAGACTGTGCATTTACCCACAGAATCCCAAGTAGAAGGTGGCGTTTCCCTGACTCCTTGAGGTATGTGAGTCCTCAGGCAGGAATTGTACAAGCCCTGCTTCCATTCTTCAGCTTTGGTGTTTCACTGAAGCACAGATGCTGTCCTCACACAGCATGCCAGCTCCTTGAGCCCCTCCTGAGGTGGCATATGCCTTGTTCACAGAACAGGGGCCAAGCAGGGATTGCAGGTTTCACACCAGGGAGCTGTCTCTAAATCAGGCACCGTGGCATCTGATTTTTAGTACCAAACTATGTTACTCGGATCTAGCTTCACAACTTCATACTGTCAGTTCATTCTGTCAACAGTGGCTGACTACTCTTTGCCCAGGAACTAAGAGTGGGAAGTACTTTATTTTTAAAATAATGATTGTCTCCTGCTTAATGTGTAGCCAGAGGCAGTCCATGCTTGAAATCTTACACTTTCCCTAGACGAGGTAACAAAGGAAATTCTACTTCCATTTTGCAAATGAAACTTAAGTTTTCCAAAGTTATGCAAGAAGGCTGGGAGAGGAAAGGGCCAAAGCCCAAGTCGGATGCAGGAGCCTGTCCACACAGCTGCTGCCCCTGCTCCTCCCACAGCTCGCTCCCTGCGCTGCGGATACGTTCTGTTGTGATAAATTCTGTAACTGCTTGGCTGAGTTTAGCTCTCACATACCATCTAACTGTTGATTTTCCGTTGATTTTCCTGTTGACAGATCATGAAATATCTTTTTTTTTCCCACACATCAGGTTTAAACACTTAGTAACTTCCTCTTTAAGACGAGAGGCACTTCAAAGCATCTCTCACAAAGAGCTGACAGGGTTTTGTGTTTACTGACCGGTGACTCATGCCCGATGCTGTTTGATCCTCTCACCACAGTCTGACAGCACCGTTACAGGTCTTGCTGGTTCTGTCTGGCCTCCTAACCAGCCTGGCAGTGACCGTGAGCATGGTAAGTAATATCTTCGCTGAGCTGGACCAGTCCCAAGAGTCCAGTTAATTATCAACTGCTCACAAGACCCTACCACAGACTAGTTTAGTAATAACAGCCCAGATGTGTATCTTTTTTTTTTAACTTTGAGACATCTATCACAAAAACAATGTGATTACATATTGTCATTGGAATTCAACAGCTCATAGTATTTGTGATATCGTTTGGTTTTCATTGTTCAGCCAAACCCATGGCTTGGTATTTATTCAAGGTGCAAGGCCCTGAAAGATGCAAGGAAGTAACTGACCAAAGAGCCTGTTCAACTGGAACTATTAAAGCGAGTGTGTAAATGCTATGGTAGAAATTTTTGGTCATTAAAGAATTGATATTGATAAAATATATTTTACAAATTAAACAAAACCAGATGTTATAGACAGGTAAACTTCTGGAGCAATGCTCAATGTATGGAAGGAAGTGTATTTATTCTGTTCTGGAGTGCTCCATGGGGTCAGAATGAAAAAGACCCCAGCTGGCTGTAAGACATGAATATGGGAGCATGGAGCATTCTACGAGTTACTCATCTGCATTAGTAAGGAGTGAAAGTTGTCATGTACTTGTGACAAGTCTTATACAAATGGGGTTAGTTTTCAGTCAGTCAGCGCTGTCTCGCTCACAGCGGTTCCTGGGAGGGGTCAGGGCAGCCTGCCCCCGTGGGAACGTGCTGCTGCAGGAAGTGGTGGGTCACAGCTGGAGGAGAAACGGCAGGGAAGTAACCCTGACTGAGACGGGCTGGTGCCCGAGGGCTCCACAGAAAGCACCCGGTGTTCTGGTGGGTCAGCACCCGCGGGCCCAGGGGCACCCACAGCAGTGGATCCTGCCTGGCACCCCCTCACCCCACAGGCAGGCACAGCGCCCATCTGGTCTCCCCGGGAGGAAAGAATTCCTCTTGTAATGTTAACAAGTTAACTGGTTTTGTTGAAATAGCACTATTGCAAGAACAGCTAGGTCCCAAGGCAACCTTTGAATGTGGTATTTCAAATAATAACACACTTTGGATATTTTTGTGTAGTTTTTTTCTGTCTTTTGACCCGTAGCTACATTAATACCACGTTTCAGCTTTTCCTTCTCACAGTGGGTTAAGAAATTCAGTGTTACTTTAATGGTACCTGAAAAGTTCATGATTTCTGAGTTAAGTATAGAAAACTGCTAAAGTTTGAAAGTTTGATACTGAAAATAAGCATTACCTATTCTGTAAAATATATGCAGAATATAAAGACATAGTAAATTAAACACTCCCAAAATTGACAGTGCTGTTTGCAATTAATATCAAAGACCTAGAGCTAAATAGAGGAAGAGAGGAGAAAGAGGAATGGGTTAGGATTACATACTGCAAAGTGCCCTGTCTGGCAGAGGTACACTAAAAGGCTCTCTGAGTAGGTCATTTTGCCAGAAGGATTTGTAGCATACACACTGGAAAATTAATTATAAATTTTTATCAAAAGCATCTTAAATACAAAAAATAAGGGAAGACCTACAAATTTAGAAAAACTGCTGATTTTAAGAAGATACTTTAAATGTAATCCTTGGATAGCAGGACCTGGCCATAGGACCACTTTTGATGTGTATTACTGCTCATTCCCTATATCTGCTACCATGTTACATATAATAAGTGAACTCCCATATGCTGCATTGATTGTACAACCCCAGCGACAGTCAGCCAGCCTTTCAGTGGGACTGCTGCTCTGTAGGAGCTTCTTGCTGCTCTCTCAGTCGGTACAGTCATTTCTTAGATCTCGTGAGGTCTTTGAAACCCCGATCCCCAGTTGCACAGCACCCAGCACGGTGGGAGCATGGCTGGTACGGCTCTTGGGGGGTGTCTGTGTTTAGACACACACACATCTCTGTACCCATGTGGGTGAAAACACCACCGGCTGAGCGCCCCGGAGACGTGGCAGACGCTGGGCTGAGCGGCCCGGCCGGCTGCGCCGGGCACCGCGCCTGACCCCGCATCTCGCCC
>NW_008611168.1:0-441 GCF_000691845.1 Merops nubicus
GAGGCCAGGCGGGTGCTGGTAGTTGGCAGCCCTCTGCCCCCAGCCCAGCAGAGCCAGGGCCCCACTGTTGAGCTCACAGGGTGTCACTGAAACCCAGGAGATGCCAGGGACGGAGAAGGCTCGGCCGTTGTCTGCAAGCCAGCAGTTCAGCACGTCCAGCAAGCAAAAGCCAAGATAAATACCTTGCTGCAAGTCCCTCAGCACCGGGCTAGCCCAAGCTGGAATTGCCTTATCATGAGGCCTACAAGAGCTTGCTCTTATCTCACAGCCCTGGGCGCTTTTTTTTGTTATTAAAATAAGAGGAGCATCATGCCCTGTGGATCACAAGCATTTAGTGCCCTAGGTGCCAGCACACTCACCACCTTCTGCACGGTGGCAGCACAGGCAGCTGCCGGCGGAGCTCAGTGGACGAAGGGTGCCTGGGGGCTCAGTGCCAGACAG
>NW_008611168.1:486-1788 GCF_000691845.1 Merops nubicus
CGTCCCCTCCTCCAGCAGTAGCCACCAATGGAGCCGTGCCAGCCTCGGCAGGGAGCGTGCCCAGGAGTCCCTGCTGCAGCCCACAGCCCGGGACAGGCTGCCCCGAGAGCACCAGCTGGCAAGGGACAGGCAGGAGCAGAGTGGGCAGGCCCTCCTCTCACCCAGCTCCCTCCCAAAGAGCCAGGAGGAAACATCTGCAAGTCTTCCTTCTGTCTCTCCCCACATACAAAGCGTGAACTTGCCAAGCTCTGCACGAGTGCCACACGCCCAGTTCACATCCCATCACTGGCAGAGTCCAGCAGCTTGGCACGGCCAGCAGTGCCAGGGCCAGGCCGGCCTCAGGGCAGGGCAGTGCCATGCTCAGCAGAGGTCCCAAACACCAGCAGACAGGTCTCCTCTATGCCCCATCCTCTCGTTGCAGCCAGGGACAGGCACACAGCAGAACTGCCCGCTCCTCACCCCGTGTTTACAGGACACAGAAGCCAGAGCGTGCCTCTCTCGCGACAGAACAAGGCAGGGGCGCCCCTCAGACCCAGAGGAGACCCCTCTGACCCCTCTGCAGCCATCCGAGCACAAGGAGGGGCCCACCAGAGCCCTGGCCAGCGCGTGGCCTGCTGCCCGTGCGCAGGGCTGGCCGCAGCAGGAGGCAGCCCAGGCCCCACTGCAGCCCCCAGGATGATGTGCCACCCTGCCTCAGGGAAGAACCGTGCTGGCCAGGGACCAGAGGGGCTGTGCCAGCTGAGAACCCGGGCACCAGGGACCTGGGGCACCCCCACACGTCGTGTGGCCAATAATCCTGTGAGGCAGCCATGTCCTGCCATCACCTCCTAGGGGACAAGCTGGAGCAGAGGAAAGGGACATGCCCATGTCCACACGAGGCTGAGTCTGCTTTTGCCTGCTGCATCCAGAGCACCTCACCTGGCCTTGGAGCCAGGAACTCATCCAGCATCCTGAAGGGAGACACACCACTTGCAAGGGAGCACCACCACCCTGGCTGTGTACAGGGGTCTGTGTAGCAAGGACCCCATTTAACCAGTCATTTCCACACTAATTAAGCGTTTGCAGATTAAAGAGAAACTCTAATCTCCAATGAGACAGCCCAATTTTCTAGATGAGCTTATGATTTTCATATGGAGATCAGCATGATCTCACCAGCACATCACACAAGCCCTCCAGGCTGCTGGATTCAGCTGCACTGCCACTGCCACCAGCGGGGGGTTTACTCTCCAGGCACACGTTTTTATGCCTTTTTAACCCAAGACAGGTGATGGTGTCCCACACCACACCACACCACACCACACC
>NW_008611169.1:0-214 GCF_000691845.1 Merops nubicus
CGCGCCGCGGGCGGGGCATGCCGAGTGACGAGAGGCTTCGCTGCAGAGCTCGTTAGTGTGCGGAGTTGCTTCAGACCTCCCAGGTCAAGAGGAGAAGTGCTTATTGCCGGCACTGATACCAGGTGTTGAACAGCAGGGTGCTTTGGCCGCTTTGCGTTCCCCTGGTCGGTGTGCGGCACTCAGCGCGGTCCGGTTGGCTTTTGGCTCGCAGCTG
>NW_008611169.1:290-526 GCF_000691845.1 Merops nubicus
GAATTTGTGTTGCGGTCGCAGTACAGGAAGACACAGCTCAAAATTTTGTGTCGTTGGACCGGCGCCCTTCTGGTTTATGTGTGCCGCTCAAAGTGGAGGGAAAAGTAATCTCTAAATGCTAATCAAGAATGGGAAAGAGGGAGGGAGTTTGCAAAGGATTGCCTCTGTCTGTTTGTCGTAGGGTGTTTTTCAGAGGGTCTGGTCTTGAGGAAACGATGGTGTATTTGGATACTCTC
>NW_008611170.1:0-214 GCF_000691845.1 Merops nubicus
GCAGCCTCTCCCCACACCCCCTGTAGCCCCTTTCACAGCCCCTCTGCCCTTCACCACACCCCAATACACAAGTACCCCACCCAGCCTGTCCCACAGGCCCCTGCCCCAGCACGGCCCCCCAGGATGCCCCTCACTGTGCACTGCCAGGGTGCTGGCAGGCAGGACCACCCCCCTCTCACCCCAGGGGCTGCTGTGCCTGTCCCCCACCTTTGGC
>NW_008611170.1:279-637 GCF_000691845.1 Merops nubicus
TTGTGGTGGGCTGACCCTGGCTGGGCGCCGGGTGCCCACCAAAACTGCTCGAGCACTGGGCAGGGGAGAGAAAAATATAACAAAAGGCTCGTGGGTTGAGATGGGGACAGGAGAGATCATTCAGCAATTACCATCACAGGCTAAATGAGCTCAACCTGGGGAAATTAATTTAATTTGTTACCAGCCAAATCAGGGTAGGATAATAACAGATAAAACCAAATATTAAAATATTTTTCCCCCAACTATTCTTATTCCCAGGCTCAACTTCACCCCCAATTTCCTCTGCCTCCCCTGCTCCCCAGGGGGGTGGGGAATGGGGCTTGTGTTCAGTTCATCACACGTTTCTGCTGCTCCTTCC
>NW_008611171.1:0-214 GCF_000691845.1 Merops nubicus
CGCCTGGCTGCAGCAACGTGCTTGGAGTCAGTCAATCCCCTGCCCTGTTGTTGTCTTCCTAACCCCCCGTTCCTCTCCTTCGCAGTCATGGACAGAAAACCTGCCAGCCCTGTGGGGAAATCTCCAGACCCTCTAAACACCATCCACGGACTCTCTATCCCCGCCTCCTCCTCCTAGAGCTGCAGAGCAGCAGTCCAGAGGCAGTGACTCTTGG
>NW_008611171.1:595-869 GCF_000691845.1 Merops nubicus
CGCCTGGGGCGGGCGGCCCGTGCCGCCCCCCCTCCCCCAGCCGGTGCCCCTGCCCCAGGGTGGCCATGGACACACGTGCCGCGACGTTTTATGATATATTTTTATATTAACGAGCCTTAATAAAAAGTGACTCCCGTGGGCACGCACCCCTGGCCCCCTTCCCTGGGGGTCTGGCTGGGCACCTTCCCTTCTCCCGCTGTCCTTCCTCGGGGAGCAGCTGTGGGCTGCCTGGCAGCCCCGGGGACCTGGTAGGGTGGGTCTCTAGGGCCCCTGG
>NW_008611172.1:0-1425 GCF_000691845.1 Merops nubicus
AGCCCTGGGGCTGTCCAGCCTGGAGGAGAGGAGACTGAGAAAGGAATCTGATCAATGCTGAGCAAGAGCTAAAGGGTGAGGGGCAAGAGACTGGAACCAGAGTATTGTCAGTGGTGCCCAGGGACAGGACAAGGGGCAACAGGCACAAACTGGAACCCAGGAGGTTCCATCTGAACAGAAGGACAAAATTCTTTGCTGTGAATGTGCCCAAGCCTGGAGCAGCTGCCCAGAGAGGCTGTGGAGGCTCCTGCTCTGGAGAGATTCCAAACTCACCTGGGCACCCCATGAGATGGTCTCCAGAGGTCCCTTCCAACCCCACCACACTGGGATCCTGTGATATTGTTGTGAGTGACTGTTTTGCCCATTACATGGCCCAACAAAGGACATGGCCATCAGCAGAAAAAAGATTTACCAACCAATTTCAGTGAAAACAGAACTGCAGAAAAGAGATTGACCAACCAATTTCAGTGAAAACAGAACTTATATGGTTAACAGCAGAGGAAAAAACAGAACAACATAACTACTCCTAGCAGATAATAGAACTAAGGAAAGAATAAGCCAAGCCAGGGCTATAGTAAAGGAAGAAGGACTAAGCCCAACCATAAGTCCACTCACAGTCACAGAAAGTCACCACAGCACTTCTGAAGGAAATGTTCCACCAGCCACACCATCCTTGTTCTCTCCAGCTCTCCATCCAGGCCCCCCACAACTGGAAACTCTGCTTGCAGTGGAGCAGCATCCCCAGCATCAAGAACACCCTTTATTAACCATCCAGACTCCCTGCCCCCAGAGCCATCTTTTATACTGTTACCTTGAGAGGTGGGACACCTGGGGTTAATTTCCTGATTGGTTTTCACCCAGGACTGGCCAGACCTTGAGATAAAAGCAAGAGGGAGGGAGGTTTTGCTGTTGAAAAATTACATATTATGTACACTAAGAATTATTTATGGGGTGCCTGTAAGAATAATCTGTTTGCCAGCTTTGCTTCAAGGTTTGGGATTCAGACCCCAGCACTTCAGGGTATAAGTCTTGGTCATTTTTGCATTGTTTTTTTGGAACCAAAGTGAGCAAACAAGAGTATTAATCTTGGTCATTTTTGCTTTGTTTTTTTTGGAACCAAAGTGAGCAAACAAAGTCAAGAAAGAAGTACTGCTACAAGTATTTGCCTTTGCTATGCTAACCAGCCATCAGTGGCCTGGACTGGTGAGTTGATTGTGACAATAGCTGGGTTTGTTTCATTCTGACCCAAAATGGGAGTGGAATATTTGGGAGGTTTTCCATGCCTGGCAGTCTTGCAGTCTATGAACTCCTGATTTGAAGTGGATATCCCCAGCAAGAAGGGAATGAATGCAGTACAGCAAGGCTGATCTGTGAGTAAGAGCAGAGAAACAGTTGCCTGAGTTTTTTCTGTGTTTTTTTTTTTTT
>NW_008611173.1:0-1481 GCF_000691845.1 Merops nubicus
GCCTCTCTGGGGAGCCCGGCCCAGGGCCCGGCCACCCTCCCAGTGGACGGGGATGTCCAACCTGAGCTTCCAAAGGACCAGCTTCGTTCCATTTCCCCGTGTCCTGTCCCGGGTCACCAGAGAGAGGTGAGCACCGCCCTCCTCACCGCCCCGTGAGGAAGGTGTCGGATGCCGTGAGGGCACCCCTCATCCTTCTCCAAGCTGAACAAGTCAGGCGATCTCAGGTGAGAGGGGGCATCGGCAACTGCCCAGCTATTGTTAAGGAAGATGGATACCTTGATGCTGATAAAGAAATCACAGACTTAGGTGACCTTTGCTCATTATAATCTCCACACCTCCTGGCCAAAAGCTACGCGCCACTAAGGCAGAGCACACATCGGACACTCCTCCTTGAGCATGCGTAGTAGCCTCGCTCGAGATGGCGAAGATTGACAGGAGGAAGGCGGAGACTGGCAGGAGTCCATGGGACAGAGGAGAAGCAAAGTGCATCACCTGGCATAAAAGATGGCTTCTTAGCAACCCAACTTAGGGAAGCTTTCCCCACCGAGGATCACGACCATCAGAACGCCGCAAGGACCTGGGACCATAGGGACGCCTTGGACCCGTGGTGGGAGCTATTACTCTCTTTCCCCTCTTTACTTTACCTTTCCTGTCACACCTTTACCTGTCGTGTGCCGCTTTACGGGCACACAATAAAGTTTCACTGTTTGATTGAAGTAAAAACTCCCACTGAATTTTCTTTTGCACTTCGAGATCGTGGTAAATGAACCATCACGTGTCCACCAGGTTGAGCGGACCGTGACACGCAGCCACTCCCAAACTTTTCTCTGAGAAGGAGTTTAGAATGCAGGGGGTTCCATTCCAAACCTCATGACAATGGGAGAGCACCTCTGGCAGGTTTGCCTGACCCTTTCCTCTATGCAGTAAATAATCAAGTTTGCACTGAATCTTGTTAAAGCACTGTCACATTTACCATTAAACTTCATCACATCAGAAAAGTATACAGTTGCTTCTTATGAATGAAGTCCATGACTCCATTCACACCTCCTTACACGGAGTTGTCCACCACCGCGCACAGTACTCGAGGAGGGGCTGCACCAGTGCAGTGCAAAGCTGGACAGTCACCTCCCTTGCCCACCTAGCTAGCCCCCCAGGACACAGTTGTCCCTTTTGGCTGCCAGGGCACACTGCTGACTCTGTCATCAACCCAAACCCGGTATCTCGTTCTATGAGGCTGCTCTCCAGCCTCCCAGCCCCCAATTTGTATGTATACCTAGGATCACCCTGTCCCAGGTGGACAATCGAGCACTTGCTCTTGTTTAATTTCAGACAGCTGGTGCTTGCCTAGCTCTCTGGTCTATCCCGATCTCTTTGCAATGCTTCTCCACCCTTAAGGAAGTCCACAGTTCCTCCTAGTTTAGTCTCATTGCAAACTTCATGTACATTTAATTCCCATATTGTAAAGAGAATGCAGTTAATGA
>NW_008611174.1:0-1135 GCF_000691845.1 Merops nubicus
GGAGACCCAGGTCTCCAGGAACCTTCTCAGGTCCCACCTCAGAGACACATCTCAAGGAGTTTGTAGAGGAGAAGGGTGGTGGAGGAGGGAGCCTGGTGGACAAGGTGGAGCCTGGTGGCCAGTGGGGGTCCAAATGTCTGGTCAGGGAGAGGTTGGGAGGTTCTCAGGGAGAGAGAGGTCCTTAGGAAGCGTCTGGTCCCACCTTGGAGCCACATCTCAAGGGGTTCGTGGTGTCCATGATGGACCCAGGTCTTCAGGAACCTTCTGGTTCCACCTTGGAGCCACATCTCAAGGGGTTCGTGGTGTCCATGATGGACCCAGGTCTTCAGGAACCTTCTGGTTCCACCTTGGAGCCACATCTCAAGGGGTTCGTGGTGTCCATGATGGACCCAGGTCTTCAGGAACCTTCTGGTTCCACCTTGGAGCCACATCTCAAGGGGTTCGTGGTGTCCATGATGGACCCAGGTCTTCAGGAACCTTCTGGTTCCACCTTGGAGCCACATCTCAAGGGGTTCGTGGTGTCCATGATGGACCCAGGTCTTCAGGAACCTTCTGGTTCCACCTTGGAGCCACATCTCAAGGGGTTCGTGGTGTCCATGATGGACCCAGGTCTTCAGGAACCTTCTGGTTCCACCTTGGAGCCACATCTCAAGGGGTTCGTGGTGTCCATGATGGACCCAGGTCTCCAGGAACCTTCTGGTCCCACCTCGAAGCCACATCTCAAGGGCTTCCTGGTGGGCTGGAGGCTCCCTCTGTCCAGGGGGATGACCCGGGTGGCTTTGGGAAGTCCCGGATGTCCCCTGCCGCCATCTTTAACCCGTGACCTCCCACCCCCCAGGCCCTGATGGAACGTTTCAACGCCGACAAACGCATCTTCTGCTTCATCCTGTCCACTCGGAGCGGTGGCGTCGGGGTCAACCTGGCCGGGGCCGACACCGTCGTCTTCTACGACAGCGACTGGAACCCCACCATGGACGCCCAGGCCCAGGACCGGTGCCACCGCATCGGCCAGACCCGGGACGTCCACATCTACCGGTACTTCCGGCCTCCCGGGGCCTCACCTCGGGGCTTCATGGTGGGGCTTCATGGTGGGGTTTAGTGATGGGGCTTCATGGTGGGTTTTCATGGTGGGTTT
>NW_008611175.1:0-12049 GCF_000691845.1 Merops nubicus
AGTTCTTTATCCATCTAGTGGTCATGCCTGTCATTTATGTCTGTGACGAGGCTACCTCATAGTGTTGTATTTTATGAAATTAATTTTGAAAAAGAATGTCAGAGTTTCCTTACATCACCGTAAAGATAACTTTACATGACAATGAGGAAACATTAAAAATATACCTACCTGTGACCTGATATTAGTTTGGCTAGACAGATCTGATGTAATATTCTGCAGATAGTTGTCAAGTTTGGATATCCCAAGACTATTTATATACTCTGTACTCCTGTATGGCATGTAGGACTGGACAGCTGTGCTTTAGAGGAATTCTTTTGCAAGTGCATAATATAAACATCCTTTGTGAGCAGTAAAGGCAAATACATGTCATAGGTCAAAGTTTTAGATATCAATGTCATAATCTTAAAAGGGAGCTGTTTCTGCAATAGGTGAACCTGGCCTTTATGGTCTGTCTAATTAATTGAAACCTTGCAACATTCTTTCAGACCTGACGTTGGAGAGAGATGGCCACGTGGTATACAAATCAGCAACACGGTGATCAGGGTTACAAGGCAGGTCACCCACTTGCACTGTGGTGGAAAATTAATTTTCTTCCAGCCCTCTTGCCAAGTACTGGGAATTCCCTAGTGGGTCCTGTCTGGGCCCAACTTATCTCGGTAATGGGAAATCCCTTGGCTTTTTGTACCTCATTACAGATGCCACAATGTCCTCAGCAGAGGTAGAGTATTTCAGCAGTAGTATTAGTATCCTTTGCCCCTCCTCATCCCTATGGCAAAATCCCCATTTGATGATCAGTAAAACGGAACCAGATTCAGCTCCATTAGATTTATAGAAAGCTGTCACCGTTCCAAATTCCATAGCCATTTTGGGATACAGCAATTGTAGCCACTGTTTTGTACATACAAGGTATTCTCACTTAATATTTGTTATAGTTTCTTAACCTTGCTCTAATATTTTTGATGCATTTTAAGTACAGGAGAAGAAGGAGAATATGTGGCTTACCGCTGTATGGGTTCTAAGACTGTTCTAAAAGTGCATACCTGTGAAACACAGCTCCAAAATACTGTATTTTCTCAAGTAAGAAGGTCAAGTTAATTCTACTCTTCATTTTGCATCTCCTGATAACATGAATACTTTCTAAATATTGTTCTTGCTGAAGCAGTTCAGTATTAAAAATGCCCCAAACTATTTCATGGACACAATTCCTTTGGGTTAAATTTAATATAACCCTTGGCAATACACACATACATGTATAAATGTTAAGAAATTTTGTCTGGTTTTTAATTTCTTGGTTCTTTGTTGACATCATCTTCAGTGTCAATGTAAATTCAGGAAGTGAATTGTATCATTCCTTGTGCATATAATAAGAAATGGCCCCTTTCCCCACCAAGAGCATCAGCTGACTACTGTTTGAAAGGATAGCAAGACAAATTCACCTTCCTGTTTTGTCCTCTTCGAACACTGTAGTGTTTAAAGTCTTCTCTTCCCTTGTTTTTCTTCTCTCATGCAGTTACTGTTCCCTTCTTGTTCTTGCTTTCATACTCTTTCCTTGGTTCCTGTGCTTCCCTGTTCTGTAGGGTTGCAACAGTGATGAAGTTTTCTTTGGGGAATTTTTAGAATATTCTAAAATACACTAATTCAGCATGCTGCCCATTATTTCTTCTTCTCAGTCAGCTGGATCCAAAGTCCATAGCAATCAATGGAAATAACACTGTATGGTCCAGTAAGACTAAATCCAACATGAAGCAGGGAAGGTAGACGGAAAGCATGACCACCCTATAGAGTGGCCATGACAACCAAAGTGCCTTCCCCTCTTTACTGGGTTGCGGTTCTAGTAAATTGTAAAAGTGGTCCTGCTTGGTTTCTCCTCTCTGAAGGGTGACACTTCAGATTACTTAAATGGTAAAGAGATACCTAAGGGAGGCTTTTTATGTATAAAATCAGAGTTTGAGGAGTAATAGCCTTTTTTTCTCTGCTTCTAGCTTAAAAAGTAGCATGAATACCCTTGTCTACCTGAAAATTTCTATCAAACAAAAGGAAAAGCAAATATAACATGAAATTTTTTGGTGGAGTCCTAGTGGGAGAATTTAGACCAAGATTCTGTGTGACTTAAGAACAAAGGATAATGAGGAAACCATTGAGTGGCATTAGATGTAACAGATAGTGTTTTATTCTCTAATAGAGGGCTATAATTCATTCCTGAGTCTGAATTTTTAAACAAAATGAATGTAAAAAAAAAAAATTAGCTATGAAAATAATATCTAAACTGTAAGATTTTATGATCTAGAAGTACTATTGCTAACTAAGGCTGCAATGTAAACTAAAGGGTTAGGAAAAATGAAAATATTACTTTGTCTTTCCACCTGTTTATGTCTCTCGAAAATCCTCCCTCTTTCACCCTGAAAAGCAATAAACATGCAATAATTATGGATGGATGTAAGCAATGGCTTACGCTGCCAGTGTTGAATCTGTCACTGGGAATTTGCTCACGTATTTCTGGAGAACCAGGCCTTTTGCCTTCTCTCATGCTACTTTTATATGTGTGCGTTTATTCCATGTTATATAATTTACCTAGTCTGGGAAAGATGCAGAGAAAGAAGGCAAGGTAGATAGCGGGTGTAAGCATTTTAGAGAAATCATCCTTCAAACAACTGGATCAAGAAAGCTAACAGCATTATGATTATCTCATTCATACATTCCACTATTTGGGGGTTCGAGAGTCATTTAGCTTGCTGAGTTGGATTCAGATTTGCTATAACAGACACAGGGTTGCCTTTTTACTTTGACACTAACAGATTTTTAGTCAAATGGGGTAACATTATATGCGTGCTTTCCGCAAAATCCTGCTCATTTAGCTTGAACAATTAGCCATTCAAGGTCATTGTTATTATTATAGCATTTGGTTACTTGAGTTAGCGATTTTATTTTTGTTATGAATGTTATTTCAGTGCCGTCATCCCCAGGAATTCACCATGCTTTTGTTACATAACACATGTACAACAGCTCGTGGGAAAGACTAAGACATTTGCTCCAGTAATGTATGTGAGGAAGAGACAAAACCGAAGTGCCACTGTCACCAGGTATTAAAAATCTAGGGATAGAAAGCAAGGCATAGAGTGGAACTATTTAGCTGTATTCTGTTCTTGTTACTATGCATGTGAAGTGTTGGGGTTTAAACCTCCAGCCCTGAACGAGGGTTGATATGTCATATCCACAACCAGGCAAGAAAGACCCTCCTGACTGGTTTTCAGCCAGGGCCTGGCCAGCCTTGGGTGGGAACCAATTTGGAGATCACTACCAGGTGCCCCTGCCTTTGGCATTAACATCAGGTGTCCTGCCTCCAAGTTAACAGCATAAAAACTCTTACCTATGTGGTAGATGTACTGTGTAGGATCTCCAGTTACTGGAGGGGCTCCCTTCCAGCTGTCTCCTGTGGGCAGAGCTCCCAGCAGTGGTAGGGTATCAACACAGCCATGAAGCAGAAGAAGGAACAATGCTATTGGTCCTTGGCCATATAATTGGTGCTGGGCTAATTTCCTGGGTCCTCAGTCAATTTGTCCGTGCCTCCACAGTATCCAGTGTTGTGGGTGAGTTTGTGGGCCTTTTCATTCCACTGGTCATTGGCCACCTTGGACCTTTGGTGTTTGATTTAAGATTGGTGGCAGGAGTATGGCTGATAACATCCTTATTCATGGGGCAAGCGGTCAGCAAAAAAGCATGTCTTGGCAATATATCCTCTGAGAGAAATTCTCTGCAGGATCTTCTCTTTGTCTGTAGCTTCCCTTTAACTAGGCTCTTTATATTCATGTTATTTTGTTGACCCTCTCCTAGGATTCTTTTATTTTTTTAGCTGTATGGATAAATAATTAATATTAGGTTGAATTTGGAAAAAAACAAACAAACCACTTCTGCCAAAAGCATAAGATGTCAATATCTGCCAGGTTTCAGTTTTTTAATAGCATCATCCCCAAACCAGGTCTTTTTTTTCCAATGTATTCTTTGATGGTGAATGGTATATAAAGGAAAACAATTTCTGGATGCTCTTTAATTAGAGTGACTGATGTTTTCACTGAGGCTTGCAGACAGCACTGACACTTCAGTGTTCTTTTCTGAGGCAATAGCTCAGTGACAATTGACAGAGGAACAATTTTGCAATACTGAGGAGTAATGTATTTCTCTATTTCTGATATTTCTGGAAGTCTTACATCTTGATCTCAAGGTCACATAGTCCAAGCTCTGCTCCAGCAAATATAGAAATGACTTCTCAAGCTTAGAGCCCTGCATACAACTCAAGCTACTGTCCTGTTTCAACAAGGCTTTTCAAACTTACTTGGCATGGCTGTTGCTGCTGTTTGCAGCATCCAGATCTGTGCCAGACCCGTCCCAAAGAAAGGGTGGTATACTTCAGTCTCTTCCTACCCCTTCCCCAGGCACAAGTCCCTCACTCATGAAAGCTGGGACTGCTACACGCCTTATTCCCACAGGGTACAACTGCTGCTACAGTATCTCCACAAATAGTCTTATACAACTCACATTCTAGCTCGTACTCTCTTCTACTGTACAATCACAAATTAGGATCAAAAAGCATTTATTTTCACTTCTTTACTTTCATACATGCCTACTCCTAGAAATCTGGCCTGCAACCCTCTGCTTTCCAACATAGGCTTCACCTTCATTTAGCCACAATTTCTATTTAGCAACATATGGGACTTGCTCCTACAACAGAGCAGGAGTTCAAGGACCTGACCGATAAATTCAGGGACCAGCTGAATTATGGGGGAAATTGTGCACCCTGCAGGTCTAGCCTCCCATAGTAGTAGAATCACAGAATTTTTTAGGCTGGAAGGGACCTCTAGAGGTAATCTGGTCCAATCTCCCTACACAAGCAAGGACTTCTCTACCTAGGTCAAGTCACCCAGGGCCCTATCAAGCCTGACTCTGAACGACTCTAGGGTTGGGGCCTCCACTACCTTTCTGGGCAATCCATTCGAATCATCTATTACTCTTATATTAAAGATTTTTTTTTTCCCCCTAATATCCAGTCTAAATCTAACCTTTCCTAGTTTAAAACCATTACTCCTTGTCTTATTACAAACCCTTTTGCATAGACCTTCCCCCCCTTCATGTAGGCCCCCTTCAGATACTGGAAGGCCACTATAAGGTCCCTCCAGAGCCTTCTCTTCTCCAGGATGAACAACCCTAACTCCATCGGCCTGTCTTCATACAAGAGATGCTCCATTCCCTTGATCATTTTGGTGGCCCTCCTCTAGACATGCTCCAATATGTCTGCATCCTTCTTGTGCTGGGGTCTGCAGTGCTGGACACAGTACTCCAGGTGAGGTCTCACCAGGGCAGAGTAGAGGGGCAGGACCACCTCTCTTGATCTGCTGGCCACAGTTCTTTTGATGCAACCCAGGATGTGATTTGTCTTCTGGGCTGCGATTGCACATTGGTGTCCCATGTCCAGTTTTTCATCCACCATCACTCCTTTCCATAGAACTGCTCTCCAGTATATCCTCTCCCAGCCTGTATTGATAATGCTGGTTATCTCAGCCCAGATGCAGGACCCTGACCTTGGCCTTGTTGAACCTCATAAGGTTCATATGGGCCCACTTCTCCAGCCTATCCAGGTACCTCTGGATAGCATCCCGTACCTCTGGATAGCATCCCATCCCTCTGGCATGTCAGCTGCACTTCCCAGCTTGGTATTATCTGCACACTTGCTGAGGGCGCGCTCAGTGCCTCAAGAACGGGAGCCTCCATTTGAACAGCTTCACCCTGTTATTCCAAAACATAAGCAAGCTTACGTTTTGGAATAAACTGTCTGAACAAAGAACAATTCTTCTTTACTGATACTTCTTAACAAAATAGCTGGAGTGACTAGCAGTATATGTAATGTTTATAGCTAAAATTAAGCATGATTTGGGAACAAATAATTGCTACAGAAAGGTTAAGGGAAATAATTTTTCGTTAATATGTTCAATAGTTCAAGCTGAAAACATTTCTTTTTTTTTCCCCCTTAAGAAGTGGAGCATTTTGTTTCATCTTTTGCAGATGAAATGTTTTGAAGTTTAGTTTTGAAACAACAGTCATGTATCTTCTGATTAATTTTTTTAAATTGGTGTGAATGATCTCATTCTGAAAGAACACAGGTCTTGACTGTTTTATTTTCTCTGAGGGTAAGTCTTCATTCATTGCTAACTGTGTTAGGAATCTCCTTGGGTTGCACGGGTCTGTTGTGATACAGTGCCGAAACCCCTGTTATTCTGATCTACCATATACTTATTTCATCTGCAAGAAAACTGATTACTGCTCAGAGCCATCCTTCACCTCTGTACTAATTAACTTCTTGGGTACTTAATTGGGACAGTGAGACTCAGTGGCAATGGATTTTACAGAGACTGAATACCAGACTGAGATCCACATTTCTTTTTGCATAAACCACTATAAGGGAGGTCTAATTGTGAATATGTATTTGGAAGGGTGAATGTTTTACTCACTTAGAAGTATTTTAATACAAGAAAAATGAGACTTTGGGCTCAGAACAGTAGTTGCATATAAAAGTGTGAAGAAATCTATTAGAAATACTTTTTATATCCCAATATCAGTAGTTACTACTCCCATTCTTCTGTCAGACACATGTATCACTCTCTATCTCATGGTGATCTCACATTGCTCTCAGGGTGGCTTTCTATTAGGTATTTTTCCTATAATTTCTGTCAGAGACAAATTAATCTCTTTTTTTCTTTTTTTTTTTTTTTTTTTTCTTTTTTTTATTTACTTTTTTTTTAATAATGAACAGAGTACTTAACTCTTTTTGGCCCAGACAGCTACAGAGCTAGGGCCAGGGCTCTGGCAGATGTAACTCTCAGATGCTGGGCAGCACTGCTTTTTATCTTGTTAGTGTGCTGAAGCACTTCTTGCTCTGAAGAGGTAATTTAATATCCTCTGTATATTTTACAAATACAGAAGGCAAACCAAGAACCCGGCAATTTTGCATGAAGCTTGATTTCAGTAGAATTGTTTATTTTAATAGAAAATTGATCCTAAATGAGAGATCATTTCTCAGGAAGCAACTAATGGGGTATTTCCTTACCTACTTAAAAACCTGGTATATATCAACATCTAAATGACACTTTTATTCCCAGCCCACTCCCAATAAATCTAGCAATGTACAGTAGCTAGCAGTCTGTTTTCCCCATAAGTACTGCATGCGATCATGTAGTGAAAGGTCTTGTTACAAACTATACACACAGGGGAATAGGTTTAAAGCTTCAGTAAAAACTGTAAATTTAAACATCTTAACTTTGTAGTGTTTAAGAAGCAAAGATATCATTCCTTCACAGAGCTATGTCATAAAAAGTGATAAATATCAGCCATATTGAGGATAGATTTAAATTAATTTCAATAGTGACTTCATATTTTTCAAGATTGTATGAAAGCTAAAGTTGTTCAGCACAGATTGAAAGACTGATTCATTAATTCAATTTTAAATTTTAGATATAAAACCTACTTTTAAAATAATGCAGACTGAGTTTGGAATGCGATGTCAAGGAACAAGAACCACACCAAAAGCATACATGAATAAAGGTGTCTGTATTTTCCTGCTTGGACACCACTCTGGGCACTGACTCTGCTCTTGTCATTACCAAGAGAAGTCTCAGTGACAATAAAGGAGGACGGAAGATGCATCTGAGGATGAAGTACAACTGTTCAAGAAAGATTTAGTCCTATATTAGTATAGCCACTAAGAAGTAGAAAAGGCACAAATATCCACTTAATATATATAAACTTCTTCCAGGTCCAGTCTTTTAAACCACAGTATTAACAACGTGCTCTATAAGCAGCAATGAGGAACCAGCTCCCATTGCTGTTTCAATAGAAATGGGCAAGAAACATGTTGGTCTCTTCAGGTCTTGGAATTTCCAATGCAATTCTGTTTAAATTTAGAAATTTTGGATGCTTCTGGGAGAAACTGTCATTAACAAAATGTAGACTACATTAAGCATGGCAGGGAGCAGTCGATCACTTTATACGACCTTGATTATCTTCTTGTTAGGCTGTTCTTCCGCATGTTGAAGATTTTTAATGCAGAAATGCCTACTATCATAACAGAATGCTGAAACTGATATGCCTCTGAATCTTGCAGTAACAAGAAGAAAATCAGTCATGTCAGTAGGCTTTGAAGTTTTGTGAAAGTTCTTGTGAAAAAAAAAAAAATTCAACAAGCCACACAAAACCAACCCAAGCTGGGCAGCTATCATACTCAAAATTTCAATCACCCTAGGACCCATATACAATACACTAATATACTTTCTCGGTCATTTTCAGTGTCTTCCCTGTTCTCAAATTCTTTGAACTCAGACAAATCCTCTTTGGTTCCACCAATAGAATACGAAACATGGAGTTGCTTAAAACTTTGAACTGTAGCTTCTGAATTTATCTGGTACCACGTTGTCTAAATCCGTCATTGTGTCTAGCTCCATTATTTTTTCTATAGGGATTATAGCATGAACACCTCTCTAAAGCCATTTTGAATATAAAGACTTCAAATAGTCTTCACAGTTCTTGTTTGCTAATGTATCAAGCTACATGCTGTGAATGTCCTCCTTCCATAATGACCTACTATTATAGTAGTAACGTCTCTGACAATATTTTTTTTGCTAGTAGTAGGCACCCTTTGAATGTGTCTAGGACAAGCATTCCTCCTTGTTGTTAATAGTACACCTGGTCACCTATTCCAAACAGCATTCAGCCAATCCTTCACTTAGTCTTTAGACATCCATCCTAGTTTTGACACTTAACAATTATTCCAGTAGGCAGCTGTTCCTTCAGCATTGTTTTACGCTTCAGAATCACATATGGCAGCAATTTCATGCCATCTGTTAATACTGCCAACATGACTGTAATGTGCACTTTTTCATTCCCCAAAGTTTTTTATGATGACAAATTTTGTGCTTGTTGCTTCAATGGTGTAATTGGGTGGTGTGTCAAAGTAAACTGGAGTCTCATCGGCATTACCCATTTGGCTCAGCAATTAATTGTGCTCTCTGCATTATCCAATCACATACTGCTGGAATGCAGTGATTTTTCTAGTGAAGCTAGAATACAGGTATGAGTATAAAAAAGTTCCTTACCATAGACAACTTCCATTGTGCTACATCATTTGTAAATATCGACTATTACTTGCTTCAAATTCTCTTTATGGAGTGTTTTGTGTTTCTGATACTTCTTGATCTTTCAATTTAAACATTTCCTATGTAATGGGGTTTATGTCTTTTCTCAGAGTATTCAGAAATTCCACAACTTGTTCTGCTTTGTGAGAATTCTATTTTGGGTGCACTTACACATGTTACAAGTGTGTATATTTATATGTATACTATATATAAAGACATACCTTATATGTCTTCCCAGCACCACAAATTTTAATTATTTTTTTTTCTACAAGAGATACCACCAAACTTAGAATATGTATTACATACCTTTTGGTACTTTCCCTATGGCATTCATTTTTTTCATCTCCAGATGATTTTGTATTTTACACATTACTTACAAGATTTAGGGAGACTCCTAAAGCTGTGAAAGATCACTGTGGAGTTTTCTCAGTTACAGTACACCACACAACTTCACAAGTCACTGAGAAAAACAGCTAACATGCTAACACCATGAGTTTTTTAAACATAGAACTGCTTTGGGCATATTTGCACTCATTCCTCACCTGGAAGTCTCCAACAGTGCACACTCACTTTACCTTTATTAAGCCTAAGGGAAGATGAACCAATTTTTAAAGTTAAACTACTTGAAGAAAAAAACACTTTGTCATCTTTTTTTTGTTAAACATGGTCACTTGAATTTATCATTTCTATTTTAGGCATGTATTGTTCTGATTTGCATTGCAGTAGGTGGCAGAAGAATCCAGCTGCCATGAGGAAGGTGGCATGCCAGAAACCTAGCTATCCAACTAGATGGTAAGGCTGAATCCCAGGTCTGCAACCATTTCTGTGCAGAGACCTGTCTTTGTCTTTCGCCCAGTAAGTTAAAAACTATTGACCTTCCAAAATTGGTTATTCTGTAGGTATTTGTGAAATGGGTCTTAGAGTGATTGAAATTTTGGGTCAGATAGCTGTTCAGCTTGGGTGTATTTTTTGTGGGGTTTGTTGAATGTTTTTCCTCAACTGGCAAAATGTCTTTTAGCTACTTGTGAAAAAAAAGTAGAAAGAGGGTGGAAAGGGGGTGTGTATGTGGAGACTGGTTGTTGGATGTATTTAGCAATATAGGAAAGGAATTATTCCACAGCTTGGTTTTTTTCATGTCTGCACATATTTTGTTCTGGTTCAAACCTGTTTAAGCCAAATATTGTCAGAAGCACCGATTTTAATAAATTTTATGAGATTTTTCAAAACTGAGCTGATGCAGATCCCTAGCATAGTGTCAAATTTACTAGGGCTAGAGAAAGGAATAAATGTAAGAGATATACTACCAAAGTTAGTATGGCTGCCATCTCTCCTAACTCTTTTACAGAAGCATGTATATGCAGTTTTACACGGCAGATACATGGAAGAAATCTTGTTGGACAGAGTATCACAAACTAAGCTGTTTCAGCTTCTCACATAAGGTCATCATTCCTTACATACAAGATCTTAAAAAATAATACTGAGAAATATCTTTAAAAGTATTTCATTTTCATTAAAACTTTGGATACACATTGTTTCATGATCAATGAAAAGAGAGATTAATTTGCTTTAGACAAATTACAGAGGGAAAGACTAATTTTTTTTCAGAGAAACAAATCTAAAGAAAATGTTAAAATGTAGATTCCTGCCATTTTTCAAACCCGTGCAGGTATACATATATTGTCATTTCTCTATATATTTAAGTTTCCTCTTTTCTTTCCATCGGGAACATGATTTTCTGCCTGGCACGTGCAGGTTTCAAAGTGATGTGTTCAGTGAGTCATGTCCTGAACTTCCTGCACATGAGTGCAAACAAGTCCACAAAGAACACACATTTCAAGACAGAGGTACATCACTTGACTCCCAGTAGCCTTGGAACCTGGATATCTGATACATCACCTGCTCAGAGTGGCAGGGTGGCAAATTACCAAGAGAAGGAATAATCTATTGCCAGCATCAGTAGGGTTGGAAAGTAAGAGCACAGAATCTGTTCAGAAGTTGATTAGAAAATAACAGATGAAATGTGACCTTCTCCAGTCCTCGAGATGTGGTTCAGAAAGGATTAAGGTGCAGAATATATCAGGTCTCCTAGAGCATCAAGTTCCAAACATAAGATTCCCATTCCAACAAGCCATGTGCAGTACACTGTCCTATGAATTAATTTCTAACAGGCTCAGGGCTGGAAAGAGGTGAAAAGACACCCTCCGATACCAACAGCTGAGCCTCAGTACTGGTGGGATAAAAATTCTGTGGATCTTTAGGAATTGGCATGGTCTTTCCTTTTAGAAGTCCACTATATGACTTTTTATTCAGGGGGATTACCACAGCAGTTCTTACAGACACTTTTTTTTTTTGTCAAAAAAAGAAATTTCTGCTTGTGTAAAGCATAATTGATCTACATCCAGGCTGTTGCTGATACATTTCTGCTCATCAGGAATGGGAAAAGATGAAAGTTATTAGTGGCTGTTCTCAACCCTAAACCTCCAAACTCAGAAAGTGTAGAAAAGGTTCCATTTTCTTTCTCTGTTTCTAAAAGGAATAGAGTTTTGGGAGTGAGATCTGGCTGCACAATAGAGCACAATGAGTGGTGATCAATGGTGCAAGTCTAGCTGGAGACCTGTAACTAATGGAGTCCCTCAGGGATCAGTGCTGGGTCCAGTCCTGTTCAACATCTTCATTAACGACCTGGATGATGGTATAGAGTGTCTTCTCAGCAAGTTTGCTGATGACATGAAGCTGGGAGGTTTGGCTGACACACCTGAGGGCTGTGCAGCCATTCAGCGTGATTTGGACAGACTGGAGAGCTGGGCCAAGAGGAACCTAATGAAGTTCAAAAAGAATAAGTGCAAAGTCCTTCACCTGGGCAGGAGTAATAA
>NW_008611176.1:0-3344 GCF_000691845.1 Merops nubicus
GCGCCGTCCCACGTCCTCAAGTGTTGCCAGAAGGTGTTGGCCTGGGTGCCCGTCGCTTTCATCGCCCTGGTCGTGGCCTGGTCCTACTACGCCTACGTGGTGGAGCTGTGTGTGTGTGAGTAGACGGGGAGTGTCGCGGGAACCGGGAGCTACCAGCCGGGCGGGGGAACACCCTGACCTCCCCCGGATCCGCCTGCTTCCCCGCATCGCGGCTGGGTTTCCTTTCCCCTTGCCCCGGGCGAGAGGAGACACCACTCCACTCCTCGGGCGCTCCATCCGGGGCCGGGTTTACCTGTTGTCCCCCTGCCTCAGTGAGGGAGCCCGCCCTCAGTCGCCTTGTGGTGGTGGGGTCCCGGGCTGGGGTCGCCTGTGGAGAAGCGAGAGCCGGGGATGGGGGAGTGGAGGCCCGGGAGGGGGTCTGTGGGTGCTTCGTTTGTCGTCAGGCCCCTCGGTGAGACGGTGAGGGGCACCTCACCGGGAGCCGTGAGGGGTAAACCCCGCGGGCCCTGCTGTGAGCTCACTGCCCCTCGTGTCTCCCCGAGAGAAGTTTGCTCTTTGCATTTTTCTGTTGTTAGCCCGCCTTCCTCGTGTCAGGTAACTCCTTGACCACCTTGTGGGTGTATTCCCCAGTTAAGAATCCCTGTGTCATTGAAGTGTAACAAGGCTGAAAACATCCCACTTAAGTGGACAGGGGAAAGGATTTATGGCTTATGGGGTTTTGTCAGGCCACATCAAGGCTTTCTAGACTAGGGCTCAGCGTTATGTAAATCTGACTTACAGACAGTGTCCGTCAAGGATGATGTTTGCCCTTTTCTGGAGGAAACTTCAGGAGGACGTTGGCTTTCTCTGGGCAGGGTGAACAGAGCAGCACGGTGATACACAGTATTTGTCAGACTTGGTAAAACTTGGAAGCAGCACAGGAAAACTAAGGAAGGCGTTACGGAGTGTTTCACATGTTTAAGTAAGGAAGCTGAAATGACAAGGGTAAAAAAATCAAAAGTACAAACATTTTAATCTATATATAGATCTACCTAGTGTCTGTAGGTCCTTGTACTTCTTGCTATTTGTGTAAAATGTGTGCTTTGATATCCCGTTAGAAAGAAAAGGCTTGCATTTACTTTATATCTGGGCAAACTTCTAAAGATGTCCTTTCATTAGAAAGAGTTACTTTTTTTTCTGCAGGACTTAGGGTTTTTGATAGCTTTTCTGAATGCTCATAGTACTTCTTGTGTTAGCTTTGTGTATGTGGACTGGAACATAAACTGCAGGCAAAAAGTTATTTGGTCTTAAAATAGTAGAAATATAGTTGTAATAATGCCTGTTGAGATATTAGGTAAAATGTTGATGTGAGAGAGTTGCAAATATGTCAGTGTATGCAGACTTGCCAGGTTACTGTGGTTTAGTTGTCTGTCTGTGTAATAAATAGTACTGATTTTCTGGGAAAATCGTGCTTAAAGGCTACAAACACTTAATCTTAAATACGGGAGTTTTGTGGCATGAGTAGTTATTACTGTAGTCCTGAAAGGGGCCGTGTGAGATTATAGACTCACTTTTCACAGGTGTGAGGTGAAGATTTTCTCTACGTGTTACAGTCTGATCAGTATGAGAATAGGCACTTTAGGGCTATTGTATTTCTCTAAGGCAAAGAAACCTCGCAGATTAAGAGACTTGTCCAGGATCACACAGATGGTCTCTGAACTGGGGACAAAGCTCGACCTCCCAAGTCCCAGCTACGTGTCTTGATCACAGAGTATGTCAGGGCTGGGTGCTGATGCATAGTTTGCCCTTCACAGGCATAGAGAAACTGAAAAGAACCCTTTTGAGTTCATTAGGGTTTCATTTGTGTGAAAATTATTTAAAGGGTTGGTTCCTGTTTATGCAAGAACTTTCACATTATAAATCTGGTTTGTAGACGTCTGGCACTTTTTACTCACAAAGCAGCTTTATTCTGTCTCCATATACAATTAAGAAAAAGTGGTATTTTAATAAGAATTACTGTTTTTTATCACTGTCACTGAATTTTATGGCTGTTACCTCTCTAAATCATACTTGGTGACCAAGGATTTTATTTTTCTTTGAGTTTTCTGTGGTGGGTTTGGGGGTGTGTATGTTCGTTTATTTGTTTATAACCTGCTGAATTTTATTTACACTCTTGATAAAAGGTCAGCTCGTCGAGGGAGAGGAAAGGGGTTTTGTGTTTTGTGGGCTGGTTTGGGTTTTGGTGGTGTTTCTTTTGGTGTTTGGTTTGTTGGGGTTTTTTTTCCCTTTGCGTGTTTTTACACTGTAGTTGAGTTCAAACCAACATAGGATTTATAGGGAAATACATCATTTTCTATTTCTCTTGGCAGGTACATTTACTTTCTCCTAGTGTTTCTACTTAGGTTTTACTTTGTTTTGTGAACTAGTTCTTGAAAAAGGTGATGCTGGTCTCTGCTGGTGTTCACGTGTGGGGAGTGCAGAAGCAGGGCTTATGGCTTGTTCTGTGGATTTGGGAAAGGACACGATGTGCAGCTGGTGTATGCCTGGGTAAAGGAAAGGCAGATGGAGTACGGGAAGCTTTAGGAAAGGGAAGACAATAGAAAATTCCACGTACTTACTTAGAGTCCAAGATAAATTGAAAACCCACAGACATCCATGGTTTTTCACAGGTTATTCTTAAAGATTAGATAACTGTTAAGATCTGAAGCTAAAAAGTCAATAGAGAGAAAACCTTCATCCTTCATTCCCACAACTGTTACTTCCCAGTTGTTCTTCCTTCTTGTAGTCCCTGCTCATGTATTGGAGGTTAAATGTGTATGTTCTGGTAGTAGATCAAGTGGGAAGACAAGCTTTTTAGAAAAGATTCTTACTAATCAAATAGAAGATGATACAGTAAAGTTGAGGCTGCTTCATTCATCCCGTCATCCTCTTCCTTTCAGTTTTGCTTCTCTGTGGTTGCCCTACCCTCCTCTGCTGGGCTGCACATGTTGCCTAGCATCTTGCTTTTGGTGTCTGATGGACTTGGTCTGACTCTAATTCGCTGCTAGTATGTATTTGCTTCTGCAACCCTAAATTATGTTACTTACATCCTGGCTGTGAACAACGAGGAGGACTGATGTGTGTAAGATGAAAGGAGATTCATGAGCTTCTCTGGTTTTCCTCCCTTGAAAACTCCCAGCATTGCTGGATCTCTAAAGCATCGCTGTTGTATGCTGGTGAACACAGGCTTATTTAGACCACTGTTGCTGCTGTGGCTGTGATCCAACAGGTAAATTAGCTATTAAGCTAATTGGAAAGGTGAAAACAGCCCTTTCTCACCAAACACATAGAAGCTGAAGGAATGTCAGCAGAGTGGGGGGGGGGGG
>NW_008611177.1:0-933 GCF_000691845.1 Merops nubicus
GATTCTTACCCACAGGGTTTCAAATCAGTATCAGAGTAGTCCAAATAACGGATCCCAAAACCATAAAGAAAGTCTTCTCTTACCAGTGGTACATGCCTGCTCCTGTGAAGGATCCCTGAACAAGCGAGTCCCTCCAGAGAACTCTCTGGGGCCGGCCAAGGGAGTTGCTGACTCAGTGGTCCCTGCAGCTAAGCAGAGAGTGTCCCATCTGGGTCACCAAAACTGAAACAAATTTGGAGCTTTCAAACTCCCTTGCCTTCTAACACTCCTCACCAAGGGTGGGAAGTTATGCATGGCTGGGCAAGGATTCTGAGATGAATCCTCAATGACAAGGGAGTTGTTATTTAGCAGGCATTCTTTATTACAGAGCTGGGCAGCCCTCGGGATCACTGCACCAGGAGTGCTACACCAGATCATTTTCACAAAGTGACTGAAGTACAGTTTAATTTATGCATATTCATCATATTTCCCAGAACTGATTGCAATATTCATTAGTTTTTCTGAAATTCATTGCAATATGCTAATGATCTTGGAACATGCACACTTGAATTATTGTTCTTTTGACATAGTTTTCATGATCCCTGGTCTTGTGCTTTACTTGGATGTTTTTCCAGGTTCTTGTTAGTTGATACATCTATATCTTCCAGACACCAAGGCTCTTCCTTGACACAAGCACATGATGAGGTTCCCTATATCCTGTCCTAGTAAAAAAACAAGACTATGTGACAAACAACATAAACTACAGAGAGAGGGTACAGCGTTCAAAGGTTCTTAAATAAAAGTAAATCTTATCCCTATCACTGGCATCTTTCCTGGGGGAACAGGGGCTGGACATTTTCGGCTGCAGAGGTGTGCTCTGCCCAGAACCACAACAGTACAAACTGAATAAAACATTTTCTGAAGTCTAGCACTGTCGTTACCGACACCCGATCC
>NW_008611178.1:0-1142 GCF_000691845.1 Merops nubicus
GCCCGAAACAGCCGCCGGACGCCCCGTGCTGCCAGCTGCCTGGGGGCACGGCTCAAGCCATGCTGGTAGAACACACGCGACAGGGGAAAAACCCCACAAACTCTAATCACAAAACACCCCGCGCAGCGTATTTGAGTAATTTTGCACATCGTTTTGTCTGACCTCTGTAGATTTCTTATTCTGCCGTTTTCCGGCTAAAGTTAAACCTCACGGGGAGAAGGAGGGAGGGTTCATTCGTGTGTTCTGGGGAGCTGAGAAGATGAGCAAGAGGTTGCTTCTGATTCTTGTTAGGAACATTTGTACCTAATTATTGTGCTAATTGGAATTACTGCCTAATGATAAATTAGTGACCTTTCCAACTAATTTTTTTTTTTTTTCAAAAGCTGCTCTGCTTTTTGTATTATTAGAATATTCTAGAAATTGTTAGATTCGCAGTTATGAAGTTGCTTAACACTTTCTCACCAGAAATTACATCACACTGTTAGGAAATCAGACCAGAGACTGCACTCCCCGAGTACGAGCTGGGCTCCGTTGCCAAGATCTTCTTTCTATGTTGAAACTTCAGAGTGCTAACGTCAGCGATTCCCATGACTTTCTCATATCTTACCTGTGGAAATAAGCAAAACATGAAATTATTTTTTTTTCCCCTTGCTATGTTCTTTGCAGCAGGATGCCTTGCAGAACATCACATATATTTTGGGGGGCTATATGTCTTTAAAAAAAAAAAAAATACTGTCTACCTCAGTTAAAGGGAAAGATAATCTGCCTATAAGTGAGACCCTCTCATGCTGTACTCACAGACCACGTACAGACATTACCAACCAGCCACGCTCAAGCAGCACAGCCAGGAGGAAAAAGCAAAGGCTGCACACCACTTGAGGCCAACCAGCTCAGAAAAACCCACCGACCGGGGGCTCGCCCGGCGGAGGCTCTCGGGGAGCCAGGGCCTTGCTCCCATCAAGCCCGGGGCCCGCCCCGCACCTCCGCTGCCGCCCGTCACCATGGGAACGGGAGGTGGCGCAAGGCATGCCGGTCTGAAAGAAACTGCTGCAGTAAAATGCTGCGAGAGCACCGGATTCTGACCAATGAGCGCTCGGAGAGGCGGCGGCGACGACCAATGGCTGGTGGCCGGCGCTCAGGGG
>NW_008611179.1:0-6109 GCF_000691845.1 Merops nubicus
CCAGCGCGGCGTTGCGCAGGCAGCGGCCCGGGCGGCGACGCGGGCACGTCCTCCCACAGCACCTCCAGGTGACCTTGCCATTTGCACACCACGGGTGGCTCCCAAGGAAAACCCACCAGGCTCCAACCCATCCTTCCACTGCCGCGTGGCAGCTGTGTCTGTAGGAGCGTCCAGGCCCGGCGGAGATCAGCCAGTTAAGAACAGCGATCACTGGATCGGCAGCACTCGGTCTTTCGAGGGCCCGCCCGTGACCCCGAACAGCAGCTCCCTCCGGAGCACATCCGCAGGACGGGGGTTTCCAGCCCTGGCTGTGGGCAGCTGTGGAGGAGACACCCTGTAACTACAACGTGGCATCGGTCTCGCCTGGGAAAAACCTTTCCAGTTCCAATGGAAATATTCAAACCAGGCTCTGCACTGTAAATCTTCCTTTCCGGTGCTAAGGAGATAAGTAGGACCTATTAACCTCCCATGTTATTTCCAACTTCATTATTGGAGCTGACACGACGAGCGCACACAGTGACAGCTCTTTTTGGCAGAGTGCATGTAAATCGTTTTCTCAAAGGAAATTACTTCTCTGGGCTGAGTGTTATTAATCTAAATTCTCCCTTAGTCAAATTGTTGCCCATAATAAATATGGAACAGGTTGCTACGCTCATCTCTGAGGGCATTCCAATCCAGCTGCAGGTTTCCTCCCGCATTTGAAACCTCCTGAGGAGCTGCTCTGTGAGCACATCCTTTATCCAACAATGAAGATCATCCACGCTGACACCACCCTGCACTTGAGAGCCCCACAGTTTCATCATGAAAACATTTTCACACTGCCAGCTGGCGTGCTCCAGGAGCAAAACTGTGAGCTGGAGCAAGCTGGGGCACAGAGAGGCTGGGGAAGTGACATGAGGCATGTTCTTGACCTGCAACCTGATGTGGTGGCTTTCCATGGTCAACACCTTCCACGGCTGGTGCATCAGTTGTGCCAGCTTTGGTAGCACTGAAACAGCAAAACTTCCAAGGTCTAAGAGTTCATGCTCTTCCCAGTGGATATACACCAGCACCCTCCTTGTGCAATAAAAAAATCACCAGAGCTTAAGCAATAATAGATTAAAAAAAAAAAAAAAAAAAAAAGAAAAACCCCACACCATAAAAACCAGATCAAAACCCAAGGTGAACTCACTCTACCAAAGGTACAGCTAGAAAACAGAAATTTCACATCTTACATTCTTAGAGGAAGTACAAATTAAGGGGAATTTTATTTGCATGGTATTTCTTCGTTTTATTGAGAACGAGCTTATTGCCAATAAAGATTTTCACTAAAAATACTCACAGAACACCTGTTTTTTTCTCTCCCTTCCATAAAAAGCACACAATCCCTCCTGCCTAAACACAAGCACAGCACAGAGCAAGGGCGCAGACCTCTGGCACACACCGAGGTGTGGAGCAAATCAGAGCGTTATAAATCCAGTGGTACAGAAAGCCCTTCTCCTCGTTTGTTAGCCAGCCAAGTGTGAAAATGTTAATGAAGGTGGCTGTAATAAGCTCCGGGAATTTCGTGATTAAGATTTCGTTCACGTCCGACAGCCCCCGCTCACGCGCAGCCTCTTGTGCATCAACCCTTCCACCTAGCAGCAGCTGTAGCTCCGTGCGCCGTCCAGCCACCCGCACCCGGCAGCCCTGGTGGGGGAAATGACTGTCATTCTATTCACTCCAACTTCTATTACATGTATTCCTAATAGAAAATAAATGCTGAAGGATTTTAAGTGTGCATCTAGTGCTCTACAGAAGTATTTTTAAAATACAGCACGCTGACAGGGAGCACTGGAGTCAGGCGGTACCACAGCACCTGTCTGGGTAGGCAAAGGCAGCCCAGGGCCCGTGGGTGCTGGAGGCTTGGTGCTCCCGCAGGAAGCAGGAGAGCACTGGCAGCACGGAGCCACCTCTGCCACGGCAGCTCAGCACCACAGCCAGCAGATCCGCTGGAGGCTGAAAGTGTCAGAAAAACACCGTACAGTTGGAGGCACCAGAAAGAGATGCTTCCACCCTTGCAGTAGAAGGCTTGAAACATCCCAGACTCCTGAAGGAGCTCCTCAAAGCGACCCTGAGGTATTTTGCCATCCTCCCTTCCTCCCCCATCTTATTTTCACACAGCACCTTTTCCCATTGAGCAATGCCTCAACAGTGATCAGGCTTCTCCTCAAAGGCAGCGGCGGCCTGACAGAAGACGTGCATGGCTCTTTGGGCAGAGAAGTGAGGGCAAGAGAGCGCACGATATAACGAAGGCATGCTCACAAAAAAATCACTTCCCTACCACAGCCGTGTGATTTTTAATTTTCCTCTAATTTCAGGACTGCAGCACTGATATAAAAATCCCTGTAAGTGTTTTAGGGAGATGGTAATGGTCCTATACTAAAATAATTCAACCAACACTATAATTTTAGTACCACTATCAAAATGAAATAATGACTGTTTACTATGTTACACCTTTCAAATGACCTTCATTTGAATACAAATTGTAGCTTGAAACTCTAAAAGCTGCTCCATTCCAGGAAGCAGCAAATTGAGGATGTTTACCCAGGGTTTACTCTGCCAGCAGATTTCCACACAGACTAAAAGGTTTTTTTGGGGGGGTTCTTTTCCTCTGAAGCTGCCACAGACTTGCTTAAAAGACCCACATAAACCTGATCAGGAGGCCAAGCATGGCAGAGCAACAATCCTTCTCTCCATTCTGGCATAACAGGAATCGCACTTCTTGTTTTATCTGGAAATATTCATCTTCAACAGTGAGAGCAGTTTGCTCGCATCACCCTCACCGGGATGATGGACAAGGAGTATTCCGGTAATAATCAAGCACCTAGCCCACAAGGGGAGAGCAGATGAGTCCGATTTTAACCTGTGTGTAGGAAAGCAACTGATTTTTTTTTAATTTTGTAAGGTTCAGCTCTGCCTGCCCATAGTGGGCTTTCATACTAGTTCTGAGGACCCCACGCAGCTGCCTCTTCCCGGAGGAGCTGGCCGGTCCCAGAGAGACCCTCAGCACAGACCTGGGTGGCCATGGAGGGCTGCTCAAGGAATGGGGTTCCCAAACACCCAGATCTGTGGGGGTCTCAGAGCTCGGCCCACGCAGCACAAGCGGGATCGGCCATTAGCAAAGTTCTGTGGAATAAATTTTGCTACAGAAGTTCCCTGATATTTACTTGTCCACCTGGGGAACGCCAGCCAAGCATCAGCTACTGCTCTCCAATAATGAACTTTTGCCCTTTCATCAACATCAGTCAGAACAAGCTCTAGAAAAACTCCCATTTGGTGCCAGGAATATAAAAGAAAATAGCAACATGACCAGAAGTAACAAATCCAAGCAGTGCCACCCGCTGCACAGCAGCACAAGCTGACAGCACCCCCTTCCTTGCCCTTCGAAGATTATTTCCAAGCATAGAAAAAAAGTACTATTAAAGAAAAAGAAGTTGCTCTTTAAGGAGCCAGAAGTTGCTCTACAAACTCCCCTCCCACTGAGACGCCAAAGGGCAGCAATCCCAGGAGGACACTCCTTCCTCAGCAGCTCGGGGACACTCACTTTTCACTCCTCTTCCCAGTTCCCAAACAAGAAAACAATCAAAACCAACTCAAAAAGATGTGTCAGGCTTCAGGCTGAGCAGACACGGTGCCTTTGGTGCTGTTCCCAATGTCAGTGCCATAAAGGGAAAATCCCCATACTCTGAAAATATGACGTATCTCTAAACACTCCCTCTACAAGACACCTACATGTACTTACTCACAATGAGCAAAGAGGAGGAAGAAAAACCCACTTTTTGTTTTTAATTCTCTTCTGTAAGCATAAAAGCTACTGCAGGAGAATGCCCAGCCAGCTGACATAGGCAGCACATGGCCACAACAGCAAGGAGGGAGGGAGCCCAGGTGAGCAGAACAGTCTGTTTGACAGCAGCTCCATTCTGGGGTGGAAGATGGAAATCCCTTCTGCACAGGGTGACCTCCACTTTTACGCAGAGTCCCCCTCCTCTGCGGGTGGAGCCCTTTGGTGGAGCAGCCTTCCCTAGGCGAGAGCAAAGCCAGCGATGGATGCTCCAGCCACAGATCCTGAACCAGAGCCAGTATCCTTCATGGTGACATTGTGGAGGAACAAACAGGGTTTAAACACTAGGTGTTGTATAAAACATCTGAAAACAAGACAAATTAGTCATTAAAAATTAATTTTGGAAAATTACAGTCTTGTTAATAGATGCTGTTATGGCTTTGCATGTTGCTTCTCAGGCAGGAGGGAGGACAGGGATTTAAAACACAACTTACTATATTTCATCAAAAACTGAAAAAATAGAGACAAATGCCTTCAGAAGCAAGCGCTCCTGTATTGCTCAAATCCAGAGCCCAAACATATTTGCATTTGCAATTTGCACTTGCAAGGCATAAAAGCCATCGTCCTCAGCAATTCTCTCGTCTTCTCCCAGGCTGCCTGCCAGCCTCTCCGGCTCGCAGTGTTGCAGCACAGTCTGATGTCACTCTCCGTCACACGTCAGGAGTTTGGGGAAGTTCTGGAGAGTCACAGTCTGGCACTGTGAGGTCTCCAGTGCTGGCTCCTCACAGCTGTGCTCGACTGGGAGTTCTCAGCCACTCTCCCAATGTGACATGGGAGAGATGAGGGAAATTCATCACCGCCTGTCTGAACACCATCAGCAGGCAACAGCTGGAGAAGTTCCCCCAAACTCCATGAAGCCCTGGAAGCTCTTTGAACTTATGACAGCACAGGCAGCACCCACTCCCCAGGAGATGGGAAAGTACCTTCTTCCCTAACAAGGGACAGGATCCCCACACCAAAGCAAGAAACCTATAAAGACAGGGGGTTGAGCGCAGAGAGGACCCGTGCCCTTGCATGGAGCCAGGCAGCGACTTCTCCCAAGAGCATCCACCTGATGTGCCCACATCCCTCAGTCTGCAGGCGACGGGGCTGGATCCATCCCTCACGCCACATCCCAGTGCAAGGAGCACGACCCCATTGAGCAAAGGGAGTGAAAACAAGACAGTGCCAGACAATGCAGCCAGGGGAAGGTGAGCACCTGCAGCCTTGGACTGAAATCCCTCGCCACAAAACCACCCGTGGGATGATCCAACCTTATTTTCACACTCTCAACAGTGACGACTATGCCAAATACTCAAGGTCAAGAGACCAGCATGGTTTGAGGCAATCGGTGCCTCTTAAAACAGTGACAAATATGTTATTTAATTTTAATGAGCTTTTTTGCATCTCCAATCTAATTACGGCATTATCAAGTACTGCTCCAAACTGCAGGTGGCTTCTCATTACTTGGGGTAAGGCTGTCACAAGCATTTTTCATGAGTACTAAAACCTATTTTATTTCACTACCCACTCTGATATCCCCCAGCCTGGCTGCCCACTCCTAGCTGGGGGTTCGCAGGACAGTGATGCCCTGCACCCAGCCCTGACCTCTCCCTCCCCACCCCCAAGAAGTGTCAGCATCAACAACACAATCTTTAAAGACTTCTTAAAAGAACATGCTCACCCCCCTGGCACCCCGCTGTTATGAGCCAACCGCTCCACTCTCAAACTTGGGTTGTACTGGAGTTAATGCACCTGCCCAGCACAGCCCCACACATCCGCCTGGCTCCTCCAGCCAGCCCCACAGGCTGGCACTCCAGACACAGGCACTGACCGCAAACAACAGCCCACAGCAGAGCCCACAGCTCAGACACCAGCTAACATGCCAGCCCTGCTTGCCCTCTGAATTGCCTTTTTTTGCCCCAAATGAGCAACAGCCAGGGGCAGGCTGCAGGCCTACCCACATGGAACACTCACCATCATCCAGGGAGCTGCAGGGTGGGGGGTAGGGGTCATGAGAGGTGCCCAGCACCACCAGGCTCTGCACCACAGGGACACTGTGGCAAAGTGAGCTCAGCCCTGGGCAGGCACTGGGCTTGTCCCTGTTACCACAGCAGCCTCATCAGCTCCTGCTGAGGGCAGCTGGGAGAGGGGTTTGGATCAGCTGGGCAGCTGCACCTGGGCAGCTGCACCTGGGCCACCTCCCAGGATGGGGCCCCAGCAGCTATGGATGGATATACATGCATATATTTTATATATATATATATA
>NW_008611180.1:0-267 GCF_000691845.1 Merops nubicus
CATCCCTCCAACCCTGGGGGACCTCTCGGGGGGCAGGTGGAGGGGGTGGCCTGCCAGGATGCGTTGCGGGGGGTCGGATGTTGGTGTCCCCTGTCTCACATCCCCTCTGCCTGCAGGATGACAAGGAGTACGTGGGCTTTGCCACCCTGCCCAACCAGGTCCATCGGAAGTCTGTGAAGAAGGGCTTTGACTTCACCCTCATGGTGGCAGGTACAGGGGGGCCAAGCCTAGCATGGGGGGGTCCTGCTGGGGCCAGCTCCGGATTCC
>NW_008611180.1:283-1733 GCF_000691845.1 Merops nubicus
TTACGTACTACCCGTCCTTATCCTTGGCCCCCGTTCCCAGGGGAATCCGGGCGTGGCAAGTCCACCCTGGTCAACAGCCTCTTCCTGACGGACATGTACAGGGACCGCAAGCTGCTCAACGCCGAAGGTGAGGGGGGGACAGTCCCAGCAGTGGGGTGTCCTGGGTGTCCAGGGAGGGGGTAGCAGAACCCTGTGCCCAACCTTCAGGTCTCTGAAGTGCTGTGTGGCACGTTGCCAGCTGCCTGCCGGTGCTGGGGACCATGCCAAAGCAGCAAGGACCCCCCTGCCCACCATGGGGACCCTCCTGCTGGGGCTTTGTCCCCGCTGGGCAAACAAGCCCCAGCTTGTTGGGGACCAGCTGGAGTGGCAGCAAATCCGGGAGGCTGCGGACAGCTGGGGTCCAGGGCACAGCGATTGTGCAGCTGCAGCCAAGCTTTTGAATGAAAAGTGCCCAAACTTGCCCAAATCCCCAGGGGCTCCAGGCAGTTGTTTGATTTGTTTCCGTTGCTCGGAGCGAAAGCCCAAACTCATGTGACCACAGGCAACGGGAGCATCCTGGGGGACGCAGGGATGTGGAGGGGTCCTGGGGGTGAAGAGGCTTGTGCTGACCCCAGAGCCGTGGGGTCACTCACGGGGGTACAAGGACCCCAAAATGTTCCTGCAGTGATGCCCGGCCCCAGCAGACCCCTGTGCTGCCAGAGCTGTCATCGGGTGGTGGTGGCACAGCCACCAAGGGATGGGTGCACAGCCACATGGGGCATCATCTCCTGGTGCTGGACCCCAGGGCACGTTGGGGCTGACCCTGCAAAGCCACCCCAGCCCCCCAGGGTGGAGGTGACACCTGGGGGCTGCTGCATCTCCTCGTGTCACCTCCATCCCGCCTCTCCTGGGGTGTACCCCTGGTGTTGACGTGTCTCCTGGCACTGCAGAGCGCATCACGCAGACGGTGGAGATCACCAAGCACGTGGTGGACATCGAGGAGAAGGGCGTCAAGCTGCGCCTGACCATCGTGGACACGCCAGGCTTTGGTGATGCTGTCAACAACACGGAGTGGTGCGTCCCATGGCTGGCTGGGGAAGTGTCCCCAGGGCCACAGGCAGCACCGCTGTGGGTGCCAGCAGCTCTGGGGGTGGGATGTCCATGGCTCCTCAGGCTGGGATGCTGAGCCGTGGCCACTGCGGTGCTGGGGGCACAGGGAAAACCCAGAGGTCCCACAGGGGGCTGGGGTGGTCACCTCCCTGTCCCTGCAGCTGGAAGCCAGTGGCTGACTACATCGACCAGCAGTTCGAGCAGTATTTCCGTGACGAGAGTGGCCTCAACAGGAAGAACATCCAGGACAACCGTGTCCACTGCTGCATCTACTTCATCTCGCCTTTCGGCCACGGGTACGAGCAGCCCCTGCCCCTGCTGCCAGGATGGAGGGTGCTGGTGTCCCGGTTAGAAGGCAGAA
>NW_008611181.1:0-3952 GCF_000691845.1 Merops nubicus
CCCACCACAAAACAGCCCCCAAAGGAGACAAAAGGGGCTGTTTGGGGACCTGCCACCTGCTAGTCCCCATCCTACAATACCACAGTAAAGAGGCACCAAACAAAGGCCTTAAAATCCTAAAGGGGCCCATTCATTAGGGTGACAAAGGGGGAAAGAACTACATTATCATAATTAATCCCGGTGCTGGCGGTGGGTGGCAGGGCCCTCTGTCTTCCAAGGCAAAGGAGACAAAAGGGGCTGTTTGGGGACCTGCCACCTGCTAGTCCCCATCCTACAATACCACAGTAAAGAGGCACCAAACAAAGGCCTTAAAATCCTAAAGGGGCCCATTCATTAGGGTGACAAAGGGGGAAAGAACTACATTATCATAATTAATCCCGGTGCTGGCGGTGGGTGGCAGGGCCCTCTGTCTTCCAAGGTGGTGTGGGTCCATCGTCTGTGCCTCCTTGGTGCACCTGCCCCCAGGATGGCTGGTCCTGCTGTCAGTGCTGGGACAGGGACCACAGTCCCCTGGCCGTGTCCCATGGAGAATTACCCTGGCTGGGATGTGTCAGGGACCCCTCTGATCCCTTCCCTGGGGCTTTCCCTGGCCTTGGAGACAAAGCTTTAACCCTTCCCCACTATCTCAGCCCTATCTGGGGGGACCAGGTGGGACTCTGACTTGGGGACCAGCCTCTCTCCTCCCTTTTCAGCCTCCTGCTTTTGGGGAGGTGCAGGGAAACTGAGGCATGGCATGACCACAGAGGTGCTAGGGATTTTAAGGGATTTTTATGGCCCATCTCTAGTCCTCTCTGGTGGATGCTGCCTCCCTTCTGCATCCCTTGGGACACAGAGTCCCTTTGGGACATGGTATCCCTTGGGGCACCCCCATTGCTGACTAAGGGAAGCAATGGGGCAGGGGATGGCCTGACACCGCCTGTCCATCCAGGGAGCCCTCCCTGCACCCCCATCTCTTCAGCCACCCCGACTGGGTCCCCGAGGTCCCTGGGAGCCTGCGCCTGGCTCCGGGCCGCAGTCGGGCGGGCTGTGCCGGTGCTTGGGAGAGCACCATCTGGTTTCCAACTAACAAACGCCCGACGCTGGCTCCCGGCAGAGGAGTTGCTGCTGCGGTGGCGGCTGTTTACAGCGTGCAGAGGCTCTGGCACATCCCTGCCAAGTCCCCTCTGCTTTCCCCCCTGGCCACAGGGCTCTGGGGCTGCATGGCAGCCATGCAAAGCCCAGCTCCACACCCCAGCCCCTGCCCGGCCTCCACTTGGCCAGGGGATGCCACTGCCCTCCGAGGCCATTGTCCCGGGCTGCCCGTCCCCAAGGAGTGCCCACTGTGGCCTGGCTTCTGCCCGCAGGGATTTTCCCATTCCCTTTGCTCTACAGGGTGGGACGCGCAGTACAAGGACAGAGGACAGGGTGGACTCCCCGGACACGCCATCGCCTCTCCGGGTGCTTGGTGGGTGCGGTGCCCCGCGCTCCCTGGATCCCACCACATCCTGCCGGCTCATCCCGGCATCTCCCCACGGTGGGGACGAGGGGTAAGGGTGGGCAGGGCCCCTGGGTGGCCCCAGCACAGGGGCGAAGCCCCGGGCTCCCTCCTTGCACCCACGGCTCTTGCAGCCACCAGTGCTGCAGAGACACTGCGTAGGGTGGGGGCTGCACAGAGCCATTTGCCTTTAATTGAATTTATTTGTTACAACCCCAAACAATGTAAAGCAGGCTTCTCCCAGGCTCCAGCTGCCTGCCTGCCCATTAAAATACCATCTAGAACAGCAAATCCCCCCTCCCGCCTTGATATAAAACAGCCGGTCAGCAAGAAGTGGCAAGCAAAGTCTCCCTGCACTCAAGCAGATCCCCGGCTTCCAGTTCCAGCCCCACAAGGGCAGTAGCTTGCAGGGCTCCAAGTCCCCTCCCAGCTGGCTCCAGGGCAAATATGGGTCCTGCAGGGAGACTCAAAGCCCCCAGCTCAGAGCAGACCTGCTGTCCGGGAGCCCATCACTGTAGCGCCAGGGCAGGGGCAGGCTGAGCTCCGTCCTGCCCACAGGGATTTTCCAGTTGGGTGTTCAGTTCTTCTTGGTGTGGCAGGATCTGGCCCTGCTGCTGGGGTTGTCACCCCCCTTTCCAAAGCTTGGGATCCCCAAACTGGCCACCCTCCTGCTGAGCCCTGCACCCTCCTGCTTGGGGCACAAGCCACCATGCCATGATGGTGCCTGCTGCTGCCAGGGACATGTGTGTCCTGGGGGGCAGCTGGTCCCTGGGGGCCACAGCGACAGGAAGTGGGCTGCAGAACAGGGGTGCATGGCACAGAACAGGCAGGGGTGCCAGGGCTGAGCCTGCCACAGCTGGTCCTGCCTGGTGCGCATGCGGCACAGGAGCCCAGTGCTGGTGTGGGGGAGCCCGAACGGGATCAGGGAAGTTGGTTCTGCAGCACCAGGAGCCTAGGTCCCAGGAAAACCCTTGGTACCCTGGGATGGGGCAAATCCAGCTCAGCCTCAGGCCCAGCAGACACTGAGTGGGTCTCCATTGACCCTCCCACAACATCTCCAAGGGCATTGATCCCATTTTCCTCTCTGCAGGGCACCAGTGGGAGAGCCCCAGGTGGAAATCAGTGGTGACAGCTAGGGAGTGGGTGGAAAATGTGGGTTGGGGGAATCTGCCCTGCTGGAAAGCAGAACGACAACTTAGCTTTTAGAAGTTAAGTTCATAAAAAGCAGCAACTGCCCAGCGGTAGTGAGGGTCCACTGAAGAGGAGGAATAGTGGGGCTGTTAACAGCAATCAGGCAGCAGAAGTGCTGAATAGCTGTTTCCTTTCTGTATTTGGGGTCACGCCAGATGCTACAGGCCTATCACTGGACGAGGGAGAAACCCTTTACGTGCCGCCAAGGCCCAGGAGATCTCACTGGCAGCAGGTCAAACTGGAGGGGGCCATGGCTGAAGGATGCAGAGGAACCACCCAAGGAACTCAGTTTATTTATTGGGGTGTTCCCCATTTTTGGCCAGTGAGGAGACACCAGTCTTGAGCATCATCACAACCATTGCTCCAGGAGACTGCAGTGGGCAGTGGGGATGAGGATGCACATAGGGTGGCTGCTGCTCCACATAGATTTACTGACTTCCCTGGGTGTCCTCAGGAGCTCCTCGGGGCAGCTGGGAGCAGCATCAGGCTTGTCCAATAAAGACCTGAGAAGAGTGTAAAATGAGCAGAGAAATAATCATAATTACCCCACAAATTATTGGCGCCATTTGCCCCTTGCCTTTTGCCACCACCCTGCCCCATGGATGGGGGTTCTGTGCCCCCCTGCCTCCAGCCCTGGGCTGTTGGGCTTGGCTCCCCATGGCACTTGTGAGCACTCCCAAAGAGTGGTGTGTCTTCCTGCCCCCCACCGTGACCCTGGGGGAATATCTGGCCCTTGGCAAGGGCAACTGGCACTGGGAGTGAGGGGACACTCTGCTCTTGGGGTGTGTGTTTGTTTCTTGGGAAAGGTTATCAGGGGTGTGGATACCTGGTCCTTTGAGGGAGGACATCTGGCCCTAGCCCTTGGGGTAGCTGGGGGAGGCTACCCATCCCTTGCGTGGTGGACATAGGGGGATACTCATCCCTTCAGAGGGCTGCCTATCCTTGGGAAGGTTATGGGACGTTGTCTCGCCCTGGAGGAGACACTTGGTCCTTGGAGTGGCTATGGGGGTGTCTGCCCAGCACTGGGGAAGGGCTATGGGGGGAATGCCTGAACCAAGGAAAGTAGCTATGGGGGGGATGCCCATCCTTGGAGAGATGCTACAAGGGCACACCCTGCCCTTGAGATGCCCTTGGGAGAGATGTCCATCCCTCAGGGCAGCTCCCTACCCTTGCAGGGTAGCTGTGGGAGAAGGATGTTCATTCCTGGGAGTGGCTATGAGGGGATGCCCTGCTTGTAGGGGGGCACATCGTTGGGGGATGGCTGGGGGGGGCTATCTACCCTTAGGG
>NW_008611182.1:0-2418 GCF_000691845.1 Merops nubicus
GGGTTCAAACCCCAGCATTTCATGCATCTGTGGTTTATGAGCTCTCACAATATCCCATCACCAGCATTAGGCACCTCTGGCTGCACGCAGGGCTCAGCAGGAGCCCCCAGCCTGTGCCTGCCTGGGGCCAGCAATGCTCTCGTGTCCCCTGGGCGGTCCTGGTGCTTGGCTGTGCCCCATACTGGGTGCCAGGGCTGTGGCCAGGGGACTCCAGCACCCCACAGCGCCCATGCACAATTCTGCCACTTGGTGTCACTTGCCATGAAAAAGTCAGAGCTGAGGCTGTGCACAGCGCCCATGCACAATTCTGCCACTTGGTGTCACTTGCCATGAAAAAGTCAGAGCTGAGATGTGCCCAGCAGAGCCCAGCCTGGAGAGCTCCGGTCCTGGGAGCAGGAGCACCAGAAATCTCCCAGGGCAGAGGTGCTGGGGGACGGCAGGAGCATGGTGTGATTTAGGGATTCCATCGAGTGGGCATCTGCCTGCTTTCCACCTTTATTCACATGGAGGCATACAATAAATTAAAGCCTTCAGTGATGGGATAAAGGCTGATACAGAGTCTTAAAGCATCTTCTCCTCCACCTTCATGTGCACACCTAGGGCTGCCCAGGGGCTCACAGTTCCCAGGTACTTCACAGGTCGGTGGTGAGAAGAGTCTGTGATGGTCCCATCCTGGCTCCAGGCACGGCTCTGTACAGAGGTGCCAGCAGGACTCTGCACCTCAGGTCCCAGCTTTCCAGCAGTGGAGGCTGATGGAGCCCCATGGGTCCCTGTGCCCCTGTTCTCCCACCCCTGCTGCACTGCATCCCCCCAGCACCAGAACCAAGCTGTGAAGCTCGGCCCTTGCTGTGTGCCTCTGTGCTTGCCCCTGCTTGGCCAGTGTCCCTGGCAGGCAGGGTACTGGGGACACCTCTCCTGCCACATGCCATGGGGGTGAGCAGCAGGGTGACAGCAAGGGGCTGGTGCAGGAGCCAAGGTGGATTTTCAGCCTTCTGGGCTCTCTGAGCACAAAAGCTGGAATTTGTCTTACTTTTAATAGTTGTTGAGTTTCTTCAATGAATTTTGCCCTTCTCACCTGACCCCAGGTGGCTGCAGGCAGTGGGCAACGCAAGCCCTGGGGAGGAAGAGCATTTGGGGACAGGGCTCCTTAAAAATGCAGGTCTCCATACAGCTGCAGGCAGGAGGAGCTGGTTCTGCAGCTCTACATGGCTGCAGGCTTGTGCCCTGCTTCAGGGCTGGGCTGGGCTGGAGGATTCCTCTGAATTATTTCCAGATGGGGATTAAATGCAGCAAGCAGAGTTTGCTGCAGGATAGATAAACAAACCAAAGCTCCTCTGGATGCTATTAATAAATGGCCTTCCTGCTGCTCCTGCCCCAGAGTTGGGAACATCCTGGCCGTGGCCTGGGCTGTGGGCACACGCAGCTTTGCTGCCCTTTCAGCCCTTCTGCCGTGGGGCAGAGGTGCCAGGGATTCCTCTGGGACTGGCACTGTTGGGTCCAAACTGGGGCAGGAGCTGCAGGGTGTGGGTGGAGGACGGTGTCCCCACTCGGGGCCGTGGGTGGGATGGGTGCTCCCTGCTGCCACCAGTGCTCCCTGGTCCTGTGGGGTCTGCTGAGCTCTGCCAGGGTGGTGGGCACTGGGAGGTGGCATCTCAGCTCTCCAGATTTCTGCTGTAGAGCTCCAGGCAGCTTTGAAACCGGCGCAGGTGTAAACAGGGTGGGGACAGACTTTGAGCCCTCTCAGACTGGCACTGCCGTGGTGGGGCGAGGGCAAACAAGTTTATGAGTGGCTGTAGCCCAGCAAGCTCTCCTTTCCTATTCCTTCTCGTGGGGGGGCTCTTGGGTGTCCCTCAGAGTGCGTGTAGATGTGCAGTCCTGCTGAGGAGGAGGAGGAGAGTGGCCCATGAGACTCACATGCCAACCCTCCTCATTTTGGCAGGGCTTGTGGTCTCCTGCCAGGGGCAAACAGCCTGGCCAAGGGCTGGGCTCAGCAGGGTGGCTCATGACCCCCAGCAGAGCTCCCCACTGAGGCATTCCGGGCATGGTGGGCCAACATAGAAGATGGGGTTAGACCTGCCAACGGTGGGATTTAAGCTTTGTCCCACCCCAGACAGCTACAGGGGTCCTGGGCCCGTACACAGGGCTGGTGGGGCAGCACGCCCATGGGGGTGCCCCATGGGGAGGATGGAGGCCAAGAGGTGGGTCTGGGTTTGGTTTGTTCCAGCTCTCGAACGCACACAGGCAGTTAATCCCGGGCTGAGCAGGCTGTGGACCTGGCTGGGGAAGTGCCTGGCAGAGGGAGGGAGGAGGGCACGGTGCCACACCTCACCAGGGCAGAAATATTTGCTGAAAAAACTTCAGCTCCACCCCGAGGAAAGCCGGGCCGGGAGCTCAGCCCACTCCGGGTGTGCAGGAGGG
>NW_008611183.1:0-4552 GCF_000691845.1 Merops nubicus
TGCCCGGCGGCAGGGTGCATGCCCCCGGCGTGTGAATGCAGCCGGGCATAGCCTGGGTCTGGGCTCCAGTAACTGGGCAACACGGACACAAAGGCGACGCAGGAAGCGGTGGAGTCCAGGAGTGCACCTCCTGCCCAGTGGAAAAATGAGAATTTATGATCCTTGGAAACATAAAACTGTTCAGTGGAAAGCAGAAACCGAAGGGGGAGTACAATAGGCAAGGAGAATGCTGGCAACATACCCAAAGGCTTTTTTTTTTTTCTCATTTAAATTAGCTCCTTACACCATCCAACAAATTCTCTGCGGATACCGCAGACCGCTCCCCGAGCAGTGAGCTGAAGAGGGCCAAGGAGCCACCCCAGCCCCTCTGGAGTCCCTGGGAGGGCAGCACGGAGATGTGACCACAGCTCAGCACTGGGGATTGATTTCCTCATCCCTAGTTCTGCGCTTTGGCCAGTCGAGGGCTCGGTTTGCACATTTGAGTGTAACCCTCTCTGTCCCCTTCTTACCCCAAGCACAACCCCCGGTGACTGGCATCATGTCCTCACACCTCTTAGCAACATCCGTGGGGTTCAGGACCTTGGTGATCACACACCAGAAGGTCCCACCCACCCTCCTCCCCAGGACTCCTGTTCATTGGGTCTTCCTGTCTGGCAGCTCACCCATGTAACCCCCCCAGGAGACGGGGGCTGCAGCAGCAGTGTCCCCAGAGCAGCACTCTGTCCCCAAGGAGCTCCATACGCTCCTTCCCAGGGACTCCACCTAAACCACAGGCTCAGTCTCCACACAACCCACCTGGCAATGCAGATGTCCCCAGTGACAGCCTGAGCTGCAGGGACCTGCTTACAGATTCAGCTTTGATTAGTTGTGGCAAGAAAAGCACCATGGGACAGACTAGCCACAGAAGATTTATTGATAGGGTTGCTGCAGCCGGCCTGGAGCTGGGGCCCTGGCAGATCTGCAGATGCTGCTCAGCTGCAGGAGCTGGAGACAACTCCTCACATAGCTGTGATGAAAGGGTTAATGGGGAAATCCAGCCTATGTGCTCAAAATCTCCCCAGCAGACCACATCTAAGGTACACAAAATCATCTGCTTCCCAGCACTGACTTGGTCAGGCAGGTGGGTGACTGCTCTTTGAGAGCTGGGAAGTGGAAGCAGAGGTACTCCTCAGGCTGGACAAGGGGCAGGAGATGGACTCCAGGATTGTGGAGTCCCAGCACCTGCTGCTAGCTGGACAACAGCCCTCCTGCTCCAAAACCTCCCACCAAGCCCAGCTCCCTTGCTGGGACTATCTCTCAGTGAGCTGTGCTGGCTCTACTCCCTTTGGCCACTTCACCATGAGCAGCTGGGTAGAGGTGTTAATGGTCCTGACCAGCCTCAGCTGGGGCCACCACCCACATCCCCACCCATGGCCTCAGGGGCTCCATTTAGACTCAGCTCTGGGCCTTGAACCCCTTCTTGAGCTCCAGTGTAGGAGTGCTGGTCTCCAGCTCAGCCACAGCCTGGCCATGGACCTGCTGATGCCAGCCTGAAGACTGACTCTCCAGCTTGGCCTCAGATCCATCTCACCAGTATGGACGTGCCTGATGATCAGGACTCTTTAACTTGGCTCCCACCCAGGGTCTGCTCTGCTCACCTCACTCAGGTATGATGGCATGGGCCCATGGCTAGTGAGGTGACACTCCTGCCAGCCATGCTGTTGTGGTTGGCTTCCAGCTCCTCCTCAGCAAAGCAAAGCCACCTCTGCTGCTCCCTGACCCCAGGGCAGCATGTGGCCCCTCACTGGTGCCAGGAGATGCACAAACACCTCACCAACGATGGGTCTGTTGGCTAATGCCTACACTGGGTGGTCATTCCCTCACTGCAACCAGAGCTGAGCAGTGCTGTGGGTTGAGCAGGGAGAAGGGGTGGAAAGCAGTGGAGCAAAACTGAAAGAAAAAAAGGATTAAGCTAAGAAAATATTTGCATTTCTGGAGTCTCCTGTTTGGCATTGTCAGCACTATTTTAGTTGGCCTAATCTGCAGGTCTTCTTGGACCTGTGCCTCACAACCCCTCAGCCAGCATGAGGACACTTCTGGTGGGTTTAGCCAGCTCCCAGCTCACAACTGCAGCTCCAAAAGGAGCTTCTTGAAAGTTGCCAGTAAATGGCAAAGGGCATGTGGGCTGGGGCCAGTCCCCCTGTCCTGGCCCTGGCTGGCCCAGCTCCCTGCAGCAGTGCAGGTGGCTCCCCTCTCTTTAGGGGGCAGGTTTCTGGAAGAAGCCACAGCAGGAGTGCTGGGTGTGCCCAGCCTGGCTGCCTCCTGCTAGCTCCTGTTCTGGCTCTGGACATGCTCTGGGTGGTGGGTGAGAGAAGCCACAACAGTGCTTAGAGTCTAAGGGTGAAAAAAGAATCCTCAGGAAGCAGTACCAAGTGCCACCTCCTGCCAGGGTTTTGGAAGCCACAGAGAAGCAGTTTGTGAGCAACCTGTGGATCCAGGCTCTCTGGACACTCTCTCCCCAAAACAGCTTTAGGGCTCAGATTGTGTGGCAGTAAAGCACTGGCAGATGCCTCAGCCCTAACAGCTCGTGTGCCCTCTATGTCCCCTGCCTGCTGTCACCCCCAGCTGCTGCCTGCCACCCTGGTGGAGTCAGGGCCCACGGAAAACTGAGGTAAACAACCCTCCAAGTGCTGTTTTGGGAAAACCAGTCCTTTCAGGAAAGGAGCTGTACAGCTCAGCAAAACATGCCTGACAATTTGCTGCTTTCATAAATATTCAAAACCAGCCACACTTGGAGCTGAGTAATCTGAAGACCTTCCCTGAAAAGAGCTTTCCACACTTCAGATTTTCACAGATGTGAATCCTGAGTGGTAGCTCTTCCCTGAGGTGGGCAGACACTGGCCAGAGTCCCAAAATGGGAAACTGAGGCTGCCTCATCCACCTGGCAAGCAAAGGCAGAGCAGTGAGCTGAAATAAGGGTTTCCAGCCCCTGCCCATGGTGAGGATTACACAGCCCTGGTGCACAGCATGTACAGACTCGTGGTCCCCAGCAGGGCTGCAGCCCCCACGGCCACCCAGCAGCTGCCTCCAGAGCAGCTCAGGACCCTGGTGCACCCTGAAGTCCTGAACGATGCTCTCTCTGACTTTGGCAGCCTATTTCCAGTGCAGAGGGGTTTGGAGAGAAACCCTAAACTGCTCCTTAATGTGAGGATGGAGAAATGCAAGCAGGCACCCACTAACATCAGTAGGAACTGAGGTCTGCTCCTCTGCAGTAAGGTGCACAGAGCAGGTGAAGACCTGCCTGATGCCCCCCTGCTTGGGAGGGCTGGGGTCCATCAGCTGGGGCAGACAGCCTGAGAAACACAGGCTTCTAGGAGGGCTGTCCTGGCTGCTAACAGAGAGGGGGTTCCTGTGGGTTGTGCTTCACCTTGGCCATTTAGCCTTGTAGAACCTCCTCCTGCTCCTCTGTTTGGGAGGGCTCAGATGGGGTGCTGGTGGTGCTGCCTGACCTACAGGCAAGGGGCTGTGGGGACACTGCCTCTGGCTGCAGCAGCTGGGGGCTGGCCAGGTAAGGAGCTGCCTTTTATCCAGCCCTCCTCTGCCTTCTGAGGAATTCTGCCTTCTGAGGCCCTGCAAAACATTCAGATGGGCATGTTAATAGAGGGGCTTTCTCTCTTTCTCCTCTTCAACAGATCTTATTCGTGGGAGGTCTCAGACTGCTGGAGTCTCATGCAGCCTGTAAGGACAGCTTGATCTTGCAGTGAGGTGGCAAACAACATAGCTGGAGCTCAGATACTCCTCTGGGCCAGTCAAAATAACGTGGAGCAAAAAGTGGTCTGAGTTACCCTCATGCAGGAGAGCAGAGCTCCTACAGGTGATGGGAGCTGGTGGGGAGACCAGCACTGACAGTGGCTCTCTAATTAGTCTTTTCCACCTCTGAAAACAGACTGTTCTGGAACAAAGCTGCTTCATCTGCTTTTAAAAAGGGTGGGATAAAAGCAGCCTATTCATGTCCTCCTCCCTGCTAAAGAGACACTGCCATGCTGCTGAGCTCCATCCCCAGAGGCACAAGCTGGGCACAGCCCAGTGCAAGGTGACATCATCTGGCCTTTGGTGCCTCTCTGACAAAAGCATCATTGTGTGACTGTCACTTCCAGGACCCCCCTGCTGCCCCCAGGTTTAATAGGGAGCTTTCCCACACAGCCCTTCAGGCCTTGTCTCACCAGGGCAGGCCAACCCCAACTCACAGGGAAGCTGGGCTTTATTTTCCTCCCTACCTCTATTCACTTTGCAGGAGAAAGCAAATTACCTTTTCTGTCCATAGTGGTTTGGATTATTAATTAGTTTCAGTAATGAAGTAGTGTCTCGGGACCCCACCCCAGTGGAGCCTCATGTACCAAGCCCTGAGTGCACACGAGCATGAAAATGGTCCCTACCTCAAAGAGCTGCTAGGTTATTGCAGATAAAAAGTGCTAATTTCATTAGAATCAGGTCAGATTCACCTGAAATAACCCTTAGAAGTGAAACTGCAATTATACACTGCAATACCTCCAAGTAATTCTGTATTTCCCTA
>NW_008611183.1:4583-15291 GCF_000691845.1 Merops nubicus
GGCCCTACAGAGAAGGTCCTGCTTTTGTACACATGACGTTTCATCTCCTAATTGCCTTCCAGTCTGGTATGTAGGACAAGAGGCAAGTTAGGAGACTGAATTGATTTAAACCTTGTTCATCAATGTTCACACAACAAAGCTTGGAAGAGCAGGAGCCAGGACTCTGTGGCAGGCTCAGAGCTCTGTGAAAAAGCCTCAGACCCCCTACGTGGCTGTGGGAAGGTAAGGGAGTATTTTGTATGTTGGCTTCTCACCCACAAAGTGAGGATGATCATTTCCTCCTTCATTCAGTTGTTCTGTTTACAGCCAGTCCCCTGCTAAGTGAGAGCTACCCAGCACCCAGCCAGGCCACCAGACACTGCTGTACACAGGAGTGAGCAGGGAGCAACTGAGGCTTTCTGCTGCTCACTCCAAAACCCCTGTTGTACATTCAGTCCCTTCCCATCCCGCTCTGGGAGCCTGAGAGGCTCCCAATGCAGCAGCACGTGGAGCTGTACGAGCCTGGCAGCAGGGGAGATGCTCCTTGTCTGCTTCTTGGTGCTATGGCTGAGCTGGAGAGAGAGGGAAAAGAGGAGCTGGTGCCTCCAGAGGCAGGAGGGGGAGATGGGACAGGGGTGACTAACAGGGCAGCTTTGCTCTGTCTCGGAGAGCTGGTGTTTATTGCTTGTTTGGAGAGAGAATAAAAATCGAAAGCAGATTTTTAGCTCTTCTGTGGCTCTTCCCAGGAGGGTTTGTGACAGCCCTTCAGGGAGCAGGCTGTGAGCAGTGTATGGCCACGGGGGCCAGGCAGGACCCACCACAGTGTGGCCGTGCAGGAGCTGTGGTGTGTGGGGTGGGGGCTCTGGGGTGCTTAACAAGGGCCTGGCAGGGGCTGACACCAGCACAGCACAGTGATGGGAGAAATCCACATCTCACTGCCATGCTGAGGCTCTGACAAAGGCAAGTGCCAGGATTTCAGGCCTTTAAATAATGCAATGCTTCCCTCCACATTTATGTAAGGATGCTATTTTAGTGTAGGTAGTGAAGTGAAGGCAGCCAGAGAGGAGGCAGGAGAGCCACGCTCTGCAGGTGGGGATGGAGAGGAAGCACCCATCACACTCCTGAGGCTCAGAACGGGCAGGTGAGGGCACAATGCAGAGGAGAGAAGGCCCATTGTCCAAACTGGTAACTGAGTGACCCCAGGCCCTGCTCCCCAGAGGGCCAGGTGTGACCTGCTCTGGTTCTGCACTTCCACAACCCGTGCTGCTCTGCAGTCAAGAGAAGCTGGGTGGCTGCAGCCTCCTCCTAAAGCCCCTGAGACTTCAGGATGTGGGGGAGAGTGAAGCTGAGCGTGTCTGCCTGAGGTGGATACTTATCCAGAGGAGGAGGAGGAATCTTGTTTGCTGTTGAGAAGCTACATCTGCATGACTAACACCTGGTAAACGCCGCAGGGAGAGACCATCTCCTGGCTTCTCAACTTCCCACCACACTCCATATTCATCTTGGGTGCTGTCCTCCAGCTCTGCCTTGTGGTTTCTCCTAGCCACCTACTAGGGAAAATTAGCATTTTCTTCATGCATCTAGAGGAGAGGTAGGAAGCTGGACTTGGCACCCCTGTCTTTAAGCAAGCAGAATTCAAGCTGAAATGAAGATCTGCTCTCCATTTGTAATCAGGAGCAGGGTGGAATGGGAGGGGTGCTGAGCTGCCTGGGGTGCTGAGCTGCCTGGTGTGCTGCTGTGTGCAGAGCAGCCTTCATGCCTCGCTTGCTAGGTGCAATCAGGTTTCCTTCTCCTTCATGGCAGAGAGCTCTTTGTCAGCTCAAGCCCTGGATGCAGCTGAAACTTTCTACTTCCCAGTGCCAGCAATTTTCATGAACAGCCTTGCTATGTACTGCTCTGAGACAGTCAGGGACTGAACTAATCCACTTAATTCCCATGCAAGGAGACTTTTTTGTGTAGCTGCTAGTGCTATTGATCTTCAACAGTTCCACTTCAGAAAACACATCTTACAGAAAGCCCAGTGACTTATAGTTGGCCTCAGAGTGCTGCACAGAAAGGATGTGTCTGGATCTGAGTGCACCAACAGCACAGCAATTCCAGCCAGGAACAGCTCTTTGAACTTGGAGAGGGATCAGTCGCTGTGGGGCCACCAGGACTGTGTGAGGTCTTAGTGAAGACCCTGGCAGGCTGTAAAGATCCTGCCTCCTTAGCAGGTCAGGCCCAACGTTCAGATGCAGCTATTAAGAGGGATTTTCTAAAGCACACAATTCCTAATTCCCATTGACTTCAGACCTAATCTGGGATGTTCTAAACAACACACAGAGCAAAAATGTCTTTTCAAACTTGCCCAAGAGCTCTTGTGTCTCACAAGTTTCTGGAATACAGCAGAAGTGAAGACAGAAGGGAGCTCCCTGCTCTCCTGCCAGGCTGCCCCAGGCAGGTGGCACCCAGATGTGAAGAGCTGAGCAGAGCCAGGCACAGCACGGCTGCCACGCTGCTGCTTGCCAAGCTGTCCTTCATCAGGAATTATTGAATGCTGATAAAACTGCCAACAGCCCTTGGTAACCCTTCTTTGTGGCAATCCCTAAATCTAAAGGAAGGTTTTTGGGTTCTCCTCAAATTGTCCACAAAAATCTTACTCAAATCTGGAAACAAGACTGTTACTATAAAAGAAAGAAAATCCAACTCTAACTGTGTCATTTTCAAAACTCCTGACTGTGAAGCAGTTCAAGGACTCTGTCAGCCTCAGGGGAGCTATGCAGGTTAGTGAAGCGTGATGAGGGGAACAGCCTGGGTTTGGATAGTGGGAATTATGGAAAAAGAGGGGTTTATGGTATCAGTGTTCACTCTCACAGAGGTCTTGTCATCACAACTGTTCCAGAGCATCACAGCCAAAGCAGAGGCCAGCAGCCCGGGCTGGCTTTTCAGTCTCTTGGACAAGAGGCTACTGGCTGATCTCTCTGTCAGTTGTTTGCAGACTCATGGTGCTGGGCAGTGGATGTGCCCAGGTCTCCTTGGGAGGCAGGGTGCTGGCTATCCAGCTACTCTGCAGATGGCAAGTGAAGATAAAGACCTTGTAGTCATCGCAGACAGCCACAGAAGCAGCCACTAAGCGTGGGAAGCCACCCGGGTGTGCCCTGTGCAGACTGCAAGTGCAGCTCTAAGGTGCTGTTGTGCCCCTGCTTGGCAGTGAGTGGCAGCCCCCCGCAGGGCTGATGCTGGGTTCCACCTCCCTGATGCCTGTCCCTGGTGTCCCTGGGCCAGCAGTGGTGCCAGCAGCTCAGGGTGAAGCTGTGGACATGAATGCATCCTGTGCTGCTCGAACACGGGTCAGTGACTAAGAACAATGTTCCCTGCCCCCAGCTCAGCTTCTCCTGCCCTCAGCTTGGGCACATGGAAGCAAGAGAAGCAGGAGACAGCATTGCCTGGGGGTGCAGTGAGGTGAAATAAGAAAACGTGCCTGGGCTGGGAGTTTGGCCCTGTAATCATTAATGGCAGGAGCACAGGCTGCAGCAGCACTGAACCAGTCCAGGATGGCTTGGGACCACTGCACCTTCGTGCTTCATGGCCCTCCTGTGGTAAGCACGGGGCACTTGGAGGGATGGCCAGTGTTGATGGCAGGCACCATCATTTGGGCCAGTTCTACCAGAGGATCCATGTGCCTGGGGAGTAACTGTGCCTTGCAACCCCTGGAGCCAGCTCTAACACCACATCTAGTCTGAACGTGTGCCTCTGCTCTTCTCCCTGGGACAAAAATACTTTGTTATTAGAAAAACCCTGGAGCTGAGAGGGTTTGGTGGGATTCCTGGGGAAGGCTGGACCTGGCTGGGCAGGCAGGAGGGTGACCCAGGGCCCTGGCCAGTGCTGCTCTCTGCAAAGGGAAGGGCCACATCCTCAGCTCCAGCAGACCCACTGTGTGGCAGCATCTCTGCAGCAGCAGTGACAGAAGGATGGAGGGAGGGGAAGTGATTCAGGTGTCCTGAAAACAGTCAAGCAGTTGCCAATTAGTCCAAATAACCCATTGGCCCAGGGAAGGGCCATTTAGAGATTGTCTAATCACTGCTGCAGGACAGAAAGAAAACCATTCTGTAATGCTTTTGTAAAAACCTTACTCTTATCAAAGTACCCTCCCCTCCAGGGACCCATTCAAGATTTTCATTCTGTAGGTTTATCATAGGAGTTATTTGGTCAAATGCAGAATGTTTTGAAGCAGTCTGTCAAAGTATCATGTTTAGCAGTACTGATTCTGTTTGCCTTCTGGTCTAATTTAGAACAGAGCAAAAGCAGAATGAAGAAAGCAAGTGCAGAACTAAGCTATTGTTAGCAAATCTTATTTTACTAGGCAGAATTTTGCTTTGTGGTCATGGTCCCTCAGGGTCCCACCTCCTCAGAACACCAATTCATAAAGTACAAAGGGACCTGGGATTGGATAAAATCAAGACAGCATCTACAAAGGCACCCACTGTCGTGGCACCAGGTCTGGCCTTCTTCCCCATGGCCAGTGTGGACACTCAACCTGAGACCCAGAAAGGCTGAGCTCAAAGTATGGGGTTACACCATAGCTACAAGCTGCTTTTTTTTAGTTATTATTTTTTCCCTGCATGTAGATAGCTTCACCCATGAGCCAGGTTTCAGTGCTTGTGTTTCCATAGACTGTTCTGTTTTCTTCCTGTTCTTAAAACATGTCAGCTTGGCCTAGTGGGGATCGTGTGCACTTGTACCAGCCACACTCCAGGCCATGGGCAACCCCAGCTTCTGTGTCCCATGCAGTTGTCATGTGGATTAAGCACCTCCCCATTACCAAGCTCATCCAATGTGCTCACTGCCACTGGCTGCCATCACAATGACAGCTTTCCAGACACCAGTAAAGCAGCAGCTTTGAGTCGTGGCTGCTCTGCACCAGAATGCAATTTGAAAGCCATTGTATTTCACCTCTGTAACACTCTACAACCAGTAACATAACTGTTAAAAAAGCTACTTTATTCCAAACTAGATAAAAGCTTTGCAGAGATCTCATACAGTGATATTTCAGAGAGTGAAATCAAATGCTTCAGTAATATAGTGATAAGGCCACTTTATTTTACAATTAAAAGATACCTGCCTCACTGCCAGGGTTCAGCATCAGACAAAAAGCTCTGTCTTGTTCTATTTAGTACTAACATTTTCATTTAGCTTTTATAAGCCTTCAGCTCAGCTCCAGTCGACTTATGTAAAATAACATTAACTTGCTTAATGTGTGCAAGTAGTGGAAGATTGGTGAGGAGGATTGTAAACACACTTCAGTGACGTGCAGCTGGGGTGGCAAAGAGCACATATCTCACACTAACTGTTGCTCAGCTTTGTGTGCTTGACAAGTAGAGTATCTGTGTTTAGGTAGCACAGGTCTGTGAAGGACTCCAAGGCACCTTATTGAAGGCTTGAGATTCCTGCCTGGCTGTGACAAAGATCAAAGCACAGTGGAGAACCACTCCTGCAAGAATCCTCCATCCAGAGATGAGAGCAGCAGCTTCAAAAGGTTTCTCACTCTCCAGCAAGGCCAGAGTTCCACGGTGCCTGTGTCTCTGCTTGCTTGTGCTGCTGCACTGAGCTCTGCTTGGTGAGGGAGGGAGAATAACCCTGCTCTTGACACCCATCCCTGGCTGTGTGGCTGCTGCTGGGTCCTGCCATGCTGGTCACACACCTGAGTGTCCCCCCTGGCTGCAGCAGCCACCCAGCTCTCCCCACTCTGAGGAAGCACGGGAAGGTTGCTTAGAGGTGACACATTTCAGTGACTGCTGGCCCCATCCACCTGTTACCCAGCACACTCAGTGTGCTCTCTGAACAGGGTAGAAGGACTGGAGCATCTATAACCACCAGCTACTTCCCAAGAACTAGGTCATGGCGTGTGGCTACTGGAAAAGCTCTTAGCCATTCTCTGTTACAGTTTCTGTATTCACAGCCAGACCAGTCCCCTCTCACTTCAGCTCAGAAGTGGCAGAAGATAACTGCCCATTATTCTGTGGCAAGGAGTCCAGAGGTGACTTGGGGCTGGAGATGAGCAGGGTGGAAACCTGGAAGAGATTCTAAGTCAGTAGGGCAGCTCTGTGGCCTGGTGAGCAGTGAGCAGAGCCTGGCTTCTCGTGCAATCTCAGAGGTGTTTATTCCTCCCACTCAAGACATACAAGCAGAGTGTAGTCAGTTCTCCACCACAGCCACACAATGCTGCCTAGAAACACTGTGCATGATGCCACTGCAAAAACATCTTATTAAGAGCTTCTCTTTGCATTATGATAGTACAAAGAGGAAAAACTGGATAAAACAAGCTTGGGTTAGTCTGAGATACAGCAGACTTAATTCTCATAGAAAAGCAGCTTCCACATTTTTAAAGCAATTTCTTCAGTTTATGAAAATTACATTTTCTGTAAGAGTAGTAAAGCAGCATGTGCATGAAGCACCTGAGCCTGCCAAGGTGGCCATGCACTGGAGAACACATGCAGAGAGGCCTAAGGAGCTGCACTGCATCACATCCCCCATCCTGCCAACCCCAGCTTCCCACTGCCTCGGGCCTTTGGGGCAAGTGACCTCTGGGAGGCACAGTCCCACTTGGTGTTTTGGCTAATTAGGGCTGCAGGGCACAGTGGGAAAGGGGAGAGGCTATAAAACTCAGTGGCAGGCCAGGAAGCTCTTCCCACAGGTGGGGTGGGAGCAGGGTCAGCAGGGCTGGCTGCAGCTCTGCCTGTGTGACTGGAGGCCCTGCAGCCTCCACCTGAGGCCACTCGTTTTGCCTGGAGAAAAGGATCCCTGCCAGACCTTCTGCCAGAGGGCTCAGCTCCTTCCTCAGCACCCTGGCAGCACAAAGGTAAGACCTGTAAGGTGGCTGTCATCTCCTAATGTAAGGTGGCTTCCCCTCCCAAGGGTATCTGTCAGGTCTGTTATCTTCTTAAAGACCAGCAAACAGGCCATGGGAGCTAAACTCAGGTGCTGTTTGCAAAAGGGAACAGCAAAAAGCTTGTCAGTAGAGCAGGGCACTGAAGAGCAGCAGTTTCAGTACTGCCTGCCCCTGATAAACCCATTAACTGTCCTCTGGCATGGCAGAGGGCAAAGAGCCTGTTAAGGGGGCTGGGGTGGTGAAGGCACCAGCAAAGGTGTAACAGGAAGGGATGCAAAATCCACCACGTTGTGAAAAGGGGGCAGTGTGTGTGTCTGGGCACACCAGAGATCCCTGCAGAGCTGCTGCCTAGATGCCAATTAGAGCACTCAGGTCTAAGTGTCTGTCTGCACAAGCAGATCCCCTCCTGGGTGGGAGGAGGTAAGAGGCTTCCTGGTGTGGCTCAGGTAGGATGCTGCAGGACTGCTCTGCCTCCTGGGAGGCCCAGCCTGATCCCCATCCCTGTGCAGGAGACTCTGCTATAGCTGCAACAAATAGGGGAAAACAAACTAATGAGGCATTAGGGCTAAACTTAGCTGCAATTAACACTTAATTACCATCCTGAAAACACTTGCTGTATTTTGTCAGGACCTGGAAAGGTAAAACCAATTAGCTTAATCTTGTGTGGCAGAAACCTTAAACTGGCTCAGAAGCCTGTCATGGATGGGACTCTGGGATTAACTGGTGTTTCTGAGACCATAGTGCCTGCAGCTGAGCAGCCCTGCTTGGGGTGCCAGGGGAAGAGAAGGGCTGGGTGGCAGGGATGCCTCCAGCCAGCTCATCCCCTCTGCTCTTGATGCCTTCATGTCAGTCCCAGATTTCTCAGCCTGCCTGTCTGAGAGACTGCTCCTCTCTGTGCCTGTAGCTCTGTTATGCTGACTGGTGTCCTCCCTTAATAAAGCAGATGGCAGGTAAGGTTGTAGGCAAAGGTGTGTGGGCTGCTGGGCAGGGAGACAGAAGTACAGAAAGATCCAGAGAGCAGGCAGAGGACAAAGCCATCCATGATCCACCTCTAAATCTCCTTCCAAGTTGCTAATGCAAATTCCTCAGTTTTTTTGGGGTAGACTTTAGGCTCTGCAGAGGAGGACTGGCTGTATTCTGAACATGTCCTGCCTGCGTGGAGCTGCACAAGCCTTTCTTAGGCCTCTGCTTTGGAGAAGAGCCAAAACTCACACCAGACTTTGTCCAAAAGGTATCAGAGCAAGCTTGTACATGCTCACGTATGCTTGGTGTGGCTTCCTAAAACCACTGCTCTCTTCTGGGAGCTGTAGGCTCTGTCCAACATGTATCCATATCAGCAGCCCTTGTGTGATTCTCCAGAGGAGCAGGGAAGGTGTCCCAGAAAAAGATGCTCTCTTGGGGCTTGCTTTGGGGTAAACAGAGAAGGAGGAAGGGAAAGGTAGAGGCTTGGGGAAGCCTGTCTCTCTGAAGTCCTCATCTTCCTGGAAGGTCTGCTGTCTGCCTGTCAGCTTGTGGGTATAAATGTTGACTGTACCCATGATGTCAGCACGGGACGATCTCCTGCAGTGCTGTTCCTCATGGCCTCTAGTGAATGGCACCAAGTGATGACAGTGTTTATTTCAGTGTCTTGGGTGAAGTGAGGTGGCCCAGCTGAGAACTAAAGAAAGGTCCACACCAGCAGTTTGAAGGCTGCTGAAATATTTTAAGAAGTCAGGATTGTTTTCTTTCACAGCCCAGGGTTGTCATTAGCTGAGCATTTGGATGCTCTTCCAAAGAGTGTGAAAGGAAAAGCCCTCCAGGAACTGCAGCAGAACCAGCTCCCATCCAACAACAACAGATCCTGGCATGCAGCTACAGAGGTCTGTAGCAGGGAAAGTGCTCCAGCAGTTTGCACTTCCACACTCCAGCCTGTGCTTCAGCTGCAGTGGACCAAATAACCTCATTACAGTGGGAGAGGCTGCAAAGACTAACCAAGAAACCCACCAGCTGGGAGTTCAGCTTCTACCTTTTCTTGGGACTGATCACAACTCCAGCTCAGATTAACATGAAGTTAGCAGGACAACTTAGCTCCAAGCACAACAGCTCAGGAAGGGTTTATAGGCTGGATTTATCAGAGGAATCTATGCAGTGGTTATCTGGGTGAACTTCTCCTCTGCAGTAAGAGAGCTGCCTGCCTGGGAACACTGACGGAACTGTGTTCTACAAGAATCTCATGAACAAGTCTGTTAAACATCTCTGCTTCTGAAGTCTGCCACACAGTGATAAATTAAACTGATAGCTGAAGGCAGTCACCCTGCCCTCTGCCACCTGGCTCCTCTCCTTCTGTAGCACAACCAGCTACACAACATCTCTGTTTGCTTCTGAACCATTGCAGTTTCCAGCCTGGCATGGCTTTAAGGGTAAGGTGCTGTATGGAGCCAGCCCAGCTCGCAGACTGGGGGCTGCTGGGGGGCAGGAGCAGGTTCTCTGAGGCTGTTCCTGCTGCCTCTGCTTCACAAGGCTGCACCACAGGATTGTAACTCTTACTCATCCTGATTTAAACCGATGTCATGTCACACTTCAGCACTACCAGCTGATATTTGGCAGTCCATCCAGCTGACAGTGTGACTAGACTGTGCTTCCCCACTGAAACAGCGTGTGGAGGAACTGCAAAGTGTTGAGGCACTGCTTAGGAATATGCATGCAGCAAGAGTGATCAAGACAAGAGGGAGGCTGAAGTGAGAACCCAGTTCTCATGCCAAGGAGAATTCAGGCATTTCTGATGTATCCAGTGTCAAGACTGATAAATGTTTCTTTTTCTCTGGCACACTGGCCTCTGGAGAAGATGACATCTTAATTAAATTAAGGCTAAGAAATGTGGAGGTAACAGAAGAAACACATTAGTCTGGATGCCTGCCTCCTGTTTCTTCATCCTGGTGCTTGGATGGGCATAGCACCAGTTGGCTGTTCCCTTGTGAAATGATTAAATAATCCAACACCTGGCTCCTTTCTGAGTGTTAATACCTGCTTGGGTCCAAGATAGACCTTCCAAACAGGCCTGAAATTTCTAGGCTTTGTAGAATCTTAAATGCAAATTCCAGGGAAACTGATTCTGTGCCTTAGAGGTAATTAAATGGAGTGACTGGGGGAATTGCTGGCAGCAGGCTGTCTGCAGGGATGACAAGCTTTGACACTTACTCCTACCATGTCCTTGTACAACTTGCTACTCAAAATAGCAGCATTTCACTAGGGCCGCTTGACTGGCTGTGGAGTGCTGGACTGAGGGTAGCATTGCTCCAGGAAGGCAACAGCTGATTGTGTCTCCTGGTCAGTGCTACCTCTGTGGAAGCTGGGGATGGATGCAGGACGTGTGATGTTAACCCTTCACATAAAGCCATCCACTCCCTGGTCCCCCAGGGCAGGATTCCCCAAGCAACCTCTGGAGTTTCAAGGCAATGAATTGTGTTTTATAAACCCCACCTTTAGCCCTAGGCCTGCACCCCCAAGCATGCTTAGCAAAGTGTTTGTGTTCCTGTTTCAGTGCTGTGTGAGCTTCACATTTCTGCTCTTAACTGCTGCAAGAGCCTTCACCTGGCTAAGGGGAGAACTTGGCTGTTTAGTAGTTCCCTCAGGGGCAGCCAGGAGGAGTGTGCCTGGTGAAAGGGAGGCCCTGCTGAATTGGGGAGTTACCTGGGCCCTCAAGAAGGACTTTCACATTCCCACCTTAGCTGCGACCTGACTTCTGTAGGAAGAAAAACCTTGTGTTGTACATAAACTCCCTCGAGTGCTGAGAAGGCTCAGACACCTGCAGAGGAACCCACTGCAGCAGGAAGCCAGCTCCAGCAGTGCTGACCTGGGAGGCAGGAGCTGGAGTGGGGGGTG
>NW_008611184.1:0-610 GCF_000691845.1 Merops nubicus
CACGAAGGAGACCTTCGATCCACAGAGCCCTCGCCTGGGCCCCCGCCCCCGCACAGAGCCCGTGCCCACCGGGGGCAGAGCTGTCCCCTGCTGCAGGGCACCGCCAGCACCATCGAGTCACAGAAGGGTTGGGGCTGGAAGGGCCCTTGAAGATCATCTGGTCCAACCAACCTGCCGTGGGCAGGGACACCTGCAGCTAGAGCAGGTTCCTCAGCACCCCAGCCAGCCTGGCCTTGAGCTGGGCCCTGGCTGTCCCCAGGCTGCACGGGCACCAGCTGTGCCCAGCCCCATCCAGCATTGCTCCCAGGAGCCAGCTGGAGCTTTAGCACTGCTGGGAAATAAAGCTGCTCTCTGAGGGTCTGTCTCCTGTGGCGCAGTCACCCCCTGTCCCAGCAGGGTCTGATCCTGGAGCCTCCCCCAATGGGTACTGTGGGAGGTGGAGCAGGGGTCACCAAATAGTTTTAGCTGGGAGAGACCTACAGGGTCATTGAGTCCTAACTGTCCCCCAGCCCTGCCAGGTCCCCACTGCCCCGTGTCCCTCACCCCACATCTCCACGGCTTGGGAACCCCTCCAGGGGTGGGGACTCCACCACTGCCCTGGGCAGCCTGG
>NW_008611184.1:765-1333 GCF_000691845.1 Merops nubicus
GGTCTCCCCTGAGCCTCCTTTGCTCCAGGCTCAGCACCCCCAGCTCCCTCAGCTGCTCTTCACAAACCTTTTGCTCCAGACCTCTCACCAGGTGACACCAGACACACCCATCTAGGCTGGCAAGGCTCTTGCCAACTGAGCAGCAGCAGCTGAAACAGACCAGGGCACCAGGAGGGTGGATTTCTCCCCAGAAGGGGGAGGACCTGCAGAGCATGGCATTGCCAGAGGCACTGCCTGTGGCACAGGAACCCCAGAGCAGCTGGAAGAAGCAGTGCCCGATGAGCTGGCCACCAAAGTTCCTCCCTATGCTCCCAGCCATGCAGGGTGGAAGGTGAAGGGGCACAGCAGCAGTGACCTTCCTTCAACACTTTACAGCTCAGGGACCTCGTGCCCACGGAAGCAGCTGCAGTACTGACACACGTTGTGCCACCTGTGCCACCCTCTCAGCACCAGCACACCGGGGAGGAGCTGCCTCTTGTCACCCCCTGGAGGGAGCACGCAGCAGGTGGGCCCAGGTCAGCCCGGGGGTTAGCTCATACCCCTGTCCCTTCAGCAGACACGGATGGTC
>NW_008611184.1:1455-1748 GCF_000691845.1 Merops nubicus
CAGGGACAAACCTCCTGCCCGTCCCACCCTCCTCACCCCCCACCTCCAGGAAAGAACCGAGGACCAACAGCACAGCTACATTTTCTGGGCTTTTAGTTTGAAAAAAGTATCGATTGAAAGTGTACAACAGGACGAGGTGTGGCAGCAGCACCACGCCAGATTGTTTCACAAATAAAAACAGAAAGGGCCTTAAATAATCGGGTGCAGATTAAAAAAACCTCAACGGTGAAAAAGTTCCTCCCTCCGAACAGAAATTCACAGGCACAGAAATGGCAACAACCACACGGAGACAA
>NW_008611185.1:0-208 GCF_000691845.1 Merops nubicus
GCGAGGACCTGGGGAGGGGGTGGTGGGCACGATGAGGGGCCCCAGGAGTTTCTGCCACCCCTACAGCCAGGTTGTGCCTTCTCTAGGGGGCTGGAGGGGAGCATTTTGGGGGGTGTTGGTCGTTCCCAAGCCCCAGGTTGATGCTGCCCCAGCCCCAGGACCCAGACCAGGTCTGGATCAGGCCCAGGCTCCTCCCCTTGCCATCAGG
>NW_008611185.1:269-547 GCF_000691845.1 Merops nubicus
AGGGAGAAAACAGCCCAATTCCATTTTTTAGGGGGTGATGTGCTGCCCCTGCCGAGCATCCAGCGATGCCAGGCACCAAATCCAGCAGCAAAGGGGGCAGATGCCCCTGCCCCCCAGCTGGGTGCCCATCTCCACTGCAAGACCCCCACCGAGGGGTCCCCCAAACCCCCCGAGAAAGGCAGAATGCAAGAGGGAAAAGGCAAAGGCATGGAAACGGGGAGGGTAGGGGGGCTGCAGAGGCAGAGCAGACCCCCTCAGCACCTTGCTGGAGGGGGAGT
>NW_008611185.1:684-1707 GCF_000691845.1 Merops nubicus
CGGGGGAGGGGGGACACGGATCCCTGATGGGGAAGAGCTCGGAGAGCATCCCACCCTCACCCCTCAACCCCCAGGGCTGTGGCCACACGTTTTTGGAACCCCTCCAGGGATGGGAATTCACCCCCCAACCCTATTATCAGTCTCTTCCAACGTCTCAGCCCTGTGTCAGCAAAGAAATTCTTCCTAAAATCCATCCCAAGCCTCCCCTGGTGCAGCTTCAGCCCATGGCTGGTTGTTTGGGAGGAGAGACCAACCCTGGTGACCTCCATACCAGAGGGGACAAAGAGGAAAAGACTGGAGCAAGAAGAAATTGGGTGTTACAACCAAATACAGTGACTTCCATCCTGAGCTGGAGCCTTTGGGCAGATGGAGAGGACACGGGAGGCTCCAGGTCCTGGGATGAGGCCCAGGGGCATGGTCAGAGCAGTCCCAGAGCATCTCCAGGGCTGCACAGGGAGAGGGATGGGACAAAAACCAGCTCCTGGGGACACTGCTGCCATCCGGGTCATCCAAGCAGGGTCCCCATGGACTTCAGCCCTCCTGAGAGCTGCTGGTTCCTCAGCTAAGCAGTTGGCCTAGAAGAAAGGAGAGGAGGTGATGGGCACCCACATCCCAGCACGTCTCATGGAAACGTTTTGGTTGGGAGAGACCTTTCAGGTCATGGAGTCCAACCATCCCCCAGCCCTGCCAGGTCCACACTGCCCCGTGTCCCTCACCTCACATCTCCACGGCTTGGGAACCCCTCCAGGGGTGGGGACTCCACCACTGCCCTGGGCAGCCTGGCACAGCCCTGGGCAACCCTCCAGGGCAAGAAATTGTTCCTCAGGGGCAACCTCAACCTCCCCTGGGGCAACTTGAGGCTGTTGCCTCTTGTCCCTTGTTCCTTGGGAGCAGAGCCCGACCCCCCCCTGGCTCCAGGCTCCTGTCAGGAGCTGTGCAGAGCCAGAAGGTCTCCCCTGAGCCTCCTTTGCTCCAGGCTCAGCACCCCCAGCTCCCTCAGCTGCTCCTCCCCACACTTGGGCT
>NW_008611185.1:1766-2010 GCF_000691845.1 Merops nubicus
AGCTCGTGGACAAAAACCCTTCCACGCCCCCCCCGCTGCCATTCCAGGAACCTTTTGTGGCTCCAGGTTCCTGCTCTCCAGCAGCTCCTTAGAGCCAAAATCCTGCTGCAACATCTGGAAGTCTTCAGTCCCCATCACAACCACTTCAGGGAGGGGTGGGAGCAGGGGAGACCTGCATGCTGGTGCCATGCCAGGCCAGCCTTGCAGGAGAGCTTGTCCCACCCCCTCCCTGCGTGCAGCAGGG
>NW_008611186.1:0-2779 GCF_000691845.1 Merops nubicus
TGATGCCAGATTGAGGGGAACGAAACGAGGCGGGAGCGGAAGGTATTAACGCCTCCAGGAGATGAAGCTGCAGAATTTCACACTTCAGATCATTTAAAGCATGTGTATAAATATTATCTCAACGGGAACTTCTTTTTTTCTCACAGTAGTTCTGGGTGAGGGATATCGTCTCAGGCATTTCACGTTGCCACTCAAGACCACAGCCCTGAGAAGCTGCTGCGTAGGGAGAAATTCTTCACCCCAGTCTTTAGAGAGATAAAGACACCTGCCCTTTTTGCAAGATCAGTGCACAAGTCATGATTATTTAATAAAGTCTCTTCCTCCCTAAGTAAACGGCATCTCATTTTCCAGAACTGACCCCTAGCCATGGTGTCAAAGGCCTCCGCACCCACGTGCTGTGTAAGAGTAAATCCAGTGATGGCTAACGGAGTCCAGCTCCACTTGATGCCTGCAGGTATTTCCTTCTTCGTTCTGACAGGATAAAAAAGAGAATTGTTAAAAAGAAATTGCTGGGCATAAAAAATCTGGAGTACGTTTCAGTGCTGGGAGCAGCAACTTTTCCACAGAACACAAAGCATTTTGGAAGCCAGAGCATCACATAAATGCCACTTTATTTTATTTAATTAAAAAAAAAAAAATTGAAAAAATGACCTTAGCAGACAAGCAGTTAAATGAAAATAGTTCCATTTGCTATAGCATATCAGCTAGAGCAACTACTGGTATCTACCTGCAGGCACTGCTTAACAACAAAAAAGCAAGTTAAAATCAAGTTGTTTGGCTTGAAGACATCAGGAGTGTATCTCATTCAATCCCTACTCACAGCAGGGCTAACTTTGACAATAGATTAGATCGCTCCTTTATTTTGGCTAATTTACTTTTATATATGTACAGCACCATACAAATACATATAGGCTTTATACCTATAAAACCCAGCAATTATTTCTTCAGTTCATACCTTGGGTGACTTTGAAAATAGAATGTGATGCCTAACTTTACTTACAAGCATGAATGGGGAACGTTATTTCAGAGGAAACACTTTTCTCCTTATTCTTTCTAAGTGTTTGGAATTTCAGAACCACAAATGCAAATTTTGTGGTCCTAGAAAATGCTCCATTGAAACTTTTTTACAGATCCTTAAAAACAGCACTGGGATCTGAAAGAAAATCAATCTGCAAATCATTCAGAACTATCATAACTTTAAACTTTTGCATGCTCATGATCTTGGGAAAGACAATACTGCTTCAGATCATTAAATAGTATCCTGACCATCACCTCTAAAGCAGTGCAGACCAAGGCATGGCTTTAAAAACATTATATAAGTGAGAGCACAAGTGAAAGTAAGTTGTGGAGAAAACTCACAGCCTCAGCTTTAACCTCCAAATAATATTTTGAAGGCAAATTCTAGTCCTTGCTTTGCTAGCAATACGCTGTGTATTCCATATTGCTAACAATGCATAAAAAATTAAGTATAGAATAGAGAGAAGCAAAAATTGTCCATTTTCAGAAAGCAGTGCCATGCAGCCCAAGTCTAAGCTTTGCTTTCAGAAACACTTCTTTGCCACTCCTACTCCTGCTCTGCAGCAGAGTGGCAAAGTTCACCCAGCCTTGCTGCTCTGTAGGAGTCACTTCAGTGCCCAAAATGCTTTTTATGGGTCTTCTCTTCCAGTTATTTAAGGGCAACTGCAGAGGCACCAGTGTACTCTGGGCCCAGTCCTTCTCAGATTTATGCTTCTGCTTTGCTGTATGCTTTGTCTGCAGTCCCACTGACATTAATGGTGTGTGGCTTAGTCTGTCACACCAGAGCTGGCAGAATTTCAGTCAATGTTTCACCTTTTATTCTACACATTTTTTTTTCAGCAGGACTGAAATGAGGTTAAGAAAATTGAGCATAGTTAGTGAAGTTCTTCCTGAAAAGCAGGCAAAAAGGATTTTTTTGTACGCAGCAGGACTCCCCAGGGTTCCAGTGCTAGCAGTGATGCTCAGACAGTTCTCTTATAATACCTGTGCTTAGGCCAAATTTTCATCTGAACATTATCTTATCCCGAGGAGGCAGCCACAGATACTTAGGGAGTGATAATAATGGGACACGGAGAGAGCCCCTTCCCCAAACTGTCTGCATTCATATTAAATACAAGTGACAGAATTACTGTAACTCTTAGCCAGCCATGGCTCCCATTTGGCATGGACAAATGGCAAGGAAGACGATTTCTAAGTGAGAGAATTTATCATCTGAAGTACAGGCAAGTCACACACAACAGCCTTCTCTTCTGCTGCAGACCTAAGCTCTGCATTGCAGAGGCAGAAACAAACTTTGGCCCATATTTTTCAGAGGTTGTAGTTCTGGCTTTTGGCTCGTGCTTTTTTTACTAAGAAAAAGAAAACTAAATGCTCATGGAATTGCTCCTTTTTCAGGGGGCACTTGTTAATTACACGTAGCATTTTTATAGCTGTACCTGCTGAAGGGGCTTACAATTTCTCCTTCAACTGGAAAAGTGCTGGCAACTCCACTTTACGGGAGAATGAGAGGTGGTTGGAACAGCAATGTGCTGAACACCCCACACTCCTCTGGGACCACTGTCACTGGGGGGCTATGACTGGCATTGCTGAGCAGGAGCTGGGAGCAGAGTCCAGGCTGCTTGACTCCCATCCAGAAGGCCAGTCTGTCATGAAGGAATTACTGTGGTGTCATTTCACATCACGACAAGAGTAGATGAAGAGCTGTTATTGTCTGCATTGGCAATCGCTTTCATTGTCTAGCTATTTCATAGAATCATAGAAT
>NW_008611187.1:0-834 GCF_000691845.1 Merops nubicus
CAATTTTTAAGAAATTATTCAATATTTAAAAAAATCGCTTTAAAATGAATCATTTTTGTTTCAAATCCATTTTTAGAAATAGTTTTATTTTTTTAAAAAATTAAGTCTTTAAAAAAGATTTCAGGAAATTAATTTTTAGGCCTTATTCCATTTTTAGACATTGACATTTAAAAATTATTTGCTATTTATAAAAGAATTTTTAGGAGTGATTTAATTTTGAAAAAAAGTATTTGATTTTGAAAACAATTTTTTAGAAGTTATTCCATTTTGACAGATTTTTCCAAATAATTTTAAAAATCAATTTCTAGACACCCTTAATTTTAAAAATCAATTATTAAAAGTTATTGTTTGCAATTATTTTTTTAAATTATTGGATTTTTTAAGTTATTCAGCTTTTTAAAAATTGGCTTTTCACAACCACTCCATTTTTAGAAGTTAATTTTTTAAAGTCATTCCGTTTTTAAGGAAATTTTGACTTCAAATTTAGAAACTCTTCAATTCTTTAAAAAAATCAAGGTTTAAAATTAATTGGATTTTGAAATAATTTCAGAAGTTATTCAGTTTTCAAAGATTATGAAGAATCCTCAATTTTGAAATAATTAAATTTTAGAGACTGTTCCATTTGAAAAGTTTTTAATTACTTGATTTTGAAAACACAATTTTCAGAAATCCCTTGATTTAGAAAAAATTAATTTTTAGGAATTATTTGGGTTTGGAAAGATGAATTTTTAAAAATTTATTTGTAAAACTTAAATTTCCCCAAATCATTCCACTTTTCAATCGAATTACATTTTAATTTAATTTTAATTAAAATTTCAATTAAAATTTTAAATT
>NW_008611188.1:0-827 GCF_000691845.1 Merops nubicus
CAGGTTATTATTACAGTGACTTTTTAACTGAAAGTATTCTCTCAAACTGATTGATACTAGTCAAAAAGACATATAAACTAAAGAATTAAGCATAACCCAGAAGATTTAAGTTCTTTGTCCAAACAGCTTGTTTATGTTTCTGAAGGAATTAATACCTTATGGATCATGATAGTAAAAAAAATCATCTACAAAAACAAAAGATGAAGAGTTCTATACAATATAGAGTCCTCTAACTTCTGTCAGACCCCTACTTTTACAGCTGTTCAAAGAAAAAGGAGAGCAAGTAGAGAATTCTTTCCCAGTTAACCACAAACTCGAGAGGATTCTCTCCCATAAGAACTCCTCAAGACAGATCAAAGCACAGAGATCAGTCTTCAAAGCAGGCAACCAAAGGATAGAGCTCCACCTCCATCTGAGGAGTCACAAAAATATCAATAGCTATCCTTCAGAGAGTGAAAAACAGCAGCAGCTGAGGTAGAAAGTGTAAGACCTCAAGGTGTAGAATGAGATGAGGCAAGGAGTAAGTAACAATAAGGTTATTCTCCAGAAATAAAGGAATGGAAACTCTTATCATCATCACCTTAATGGTCTGTCTTCCTCATAACATCACCAGATTTAAGATACACTTTCCAAGGAAGTATGAGTTTAAATGGGAGAGGGCATCACAGTATGAGCAGCACATCCCCAAAGCACCTCCCACCTCTGCAATTTTATATAAAATAATCTGCAGGGATTCTTCCTGTCACTACAGATGAGAAAAATTGACACCAATCTGCTTTTGGGCTACTCCGGACAACAGCTTAGGAAAGTTCTCCCTTTCAGGTTCA
>NW_008611188.1:975-21496 GCF_000691845.1 Merops nubicus
GCCCAGGATCACATCCAGGTGGGTTTGGAATCTCTCCAGAGAAGGAGACTCCACAGCCTCTCTTGGGCAGCCTGTTCTAGGGCTGTAGCACTCTCACAGGATAGAAGTTTCTCCTCCTGTTCAGATGGAACCTCCTGGGCTCCAGTATGTGCCTATTGCCCCTTGTCCTGTCACTGGACACCACAGAAGAGTCTGGTCCCCTGCCCTTGAAACCTGCCCTTTAGATATTGGTAAGATCCCCTCTCAGTCTTCTCCTGCAGAAGGCAGGAGCATGAAGAGGGTGGACAGCAAGGGGGGAATTCTAGTCTGAGGTGAGCCCAGGAACTGTGTCAGGTCACACCCCAATCATCCCCAGTGCTATGTGGCAGATGAATGATCTATTTCTGTCAAAGGCTCTGTAATAAAAGGGCCTCCCTGAGAGCTGATCCTCCACAGCTCCAGCACAGCAGTAATGTTACCAGCACATGGGATTTTAAATACAATGTTCCTTCTTTCACAAATAGTTTAAAAAAAAAAAAATAGATGTCACTGTTAAATCTCCTTTAAAACCACAGATGGAACCACAACAAGTGAGCTTGTCCAAACTCGTTTACACCAACTCCCACTCCAAAATGCACAGTCCCCCAGAGGCACTCACCACAGAAGATGTCTTTGCTGTTGCTTAACAGTTCTTTCCACTCCAGAAATGTTCTGGAGGTAAATAAAACCTGTTCCTGGGTTTTTCTTGTGCCATATCTGAACATGAGATTTACATGTGATTTCTGATCCAAATTCTTCATGCTGCCTCGCCCTATACCCAGAGGAACAACCCAATGCCCAGTCAGAAGTGCTCTTCCTCCACAGAAGGAGGATCAGAACTTAAGTTCCATGATTTGAGTTCTATGCACACCCTGCTCTACAGGAAGAATTATTAGCACAGCAGAAATGCATGGAGCTATTTAGCTCTTCTGGGGGAAAAAAAAAAAAAAAGGGTTTTTTTCTTAAAATCACAGAATGGGTTGGAAGGGACCTTAAAGATCATCTCGTTCCAACCCCCCTTGCCATGAGTGGGACACCTCCCACTAGAGCAGGTGCTCAGAGCCCCATCCAACCTGGCCCTGAACACATCCAGAGGTGGAGCATCCACAGCTTCCCTGGGCAGCCTGTGCCAGTGTCTCACCACCCTCATAGTGCAGAACTTCTTAATTACATCTAATCTAAATCTACATTCTTTCAATTTGAAGCTATTACCCTTCATCCAAAAAGACTCATAAAAAGTTGGCTAGAAGTCCAATAGTCTATTTCAAACAAGTTTGTCTACGTTCATGTTACCTCAGTACATGAGCAGCTGCCACGAGGTGCTAAGTGCAAGCCAGTGAAGAGTGGGGAAGTGCCTTTCATCTTAAAAAGACCTGGAACTGCCCCAGCCAAGTAAAACTCAATGGATGAGGGAGAAACAGCTCCTGCCAGTGTTTCCAAGCGTCACATTACACCCCACTGCTGCTACTCTGTTCCCAGCCACAAAACACATCGTGTTGGGAATTCAACTTTTAAACGGTTAAGAGAGTAAGTGGGGGAGGAGAAAGAAACGACTGATCTTCTAGTGGAGGATACAAATCACACTGAGTCTATCCCTTGGCTCTCCAGGTGAAAGCCAGGGTTCTGAAGCACAAACAGTCCATTGGACCGACATGATGATTCCCAATCAACCTGCAATGCACCTCTGAAATTTCAACTCACTGAAACGTAAGGAGGAGCCATTACAGTACAAATAAACAGTCATCTTTGCAGGCAGCTAGCACAGAAAACACATTTTATCACCAAAAAAACAGCATTTAAAACAGACAGATGAACTTTACTATAAAACTGTCGGGGCACAATGAAGTCTGAGCTCTTTATGCTACAGATGTAAAACATAAATGCATTTGTCTTGAGATCAGCTCTCAAACTCAAGAATAAGTTTTGATTTTTTTGTAAGAATTATGATATATTTGGACTTGTGGTTTCTTTAGTTATCTATTATTAGCTGGAGTTCTAGTTGTCAAGACAACAGCTTCCACTTCTACAAAATGCTTTAACTGGAAGCAAAATGTCACAGGCAATATCCAGAGTTCACTGGATTGGCCTTGTCTAGAGCCAGGAGAGTGTCTCCTTAGGACATGGTCAGGCTGCCACCAGAACAATGGCAATCACAAGGAGACTGGGCATTTCCAAAAGGTCACATCCAGCTGGTAGAAAGGGAAGGATTCAAGGAGCAGTGCACCCTGCAGATGAGGTGTTGCCCAACTTGGCTTCTGTGCAGTACATTGCTACAACAGCCACTCCCAACTAGAGTATGATACGTGTATCAGAAGTGATGAATGCATGTTTCAATATGGAAAAACAGCTTTTACATATCAGAGACAATTTAGGATGTGGCAGAAACATCCCAAAAGCACCACAGTACAATGAATACTTAATACCAGAGGAATGGAAGTCAAAGGAACACAGCAGTTAGGTACTGAACATATCCATGCAGCAATGTGGGGAGAAAGGAACATATTCCTAAAAATTAAGTCAAGCTTCATATGGTGAAAGTGAATGGACATCTAGACAGTCTTCTTTGACTAGGTGATGCACACATAATAGCAATAAACATCAGTCACACCCAAAACCCTACAACTCAGAATGTTCCTACATGTCCACACATCACCATTGGAAAAGCCAGCCAATATGCAGTTCAGGTTTAGTAAAACCAAGTACCTCAGGATAACATCTATCTTCTTTATATTCTGTTCTTCTCACAAAGTATTTTGGATTTAAAAAAAAAGAAAAAAAACCTCGCACCACAGCAGACCTACAGAAAAACCATAAAATCACAGAATGGTTTAAGTTGGAAGGGACCTTTCCAGGCCATCTAGTCCAAACCCCTTGCACTGAGCAGGGACATCTGCAGCTAGAGCAGGTTGCTCAGAGCCCCATCCAGCCTCCCCTGGGATGGTTCCAGGGATGGGGCAGCGACCACCTCTCTGGGCAACCTGGGCCAGGGGCTCACCACCCTCAGTGTAAAAAATGTCTTCCTTCTCTCTATCCTAAATCTCCTTCTTTTAGTTTCAAACCATCACCCCTTGTCCTGTCCCAACAGGCGCTGCTAAAAAGATTGTCCCCAACCTCTTCTAGGCCCCCTTCAGATACTGAAAGGCCCCCAGAAGGTCTCCCGAGTGCCTTCTCTTCTCCAGGCTGAACAAGCCCAAGTCTCTCCTGCTGGCCTCCCAGCAGAGGGGTTCCAGCCCCTCACAGACCAAACCTGGCAGGGGGGCAAAAATAATGTGGTTATCCTCTTCCGAGTGCCAGACTCGGACTCTTCCCTGTGCCACTGCTCTCAGGGGTACACACAGCACACAGCCCCTCGGAAGGCAGCCAGGGGATCTGCTCCCTCCTTCTCATCACCTGCAGCTTTACACGACCCACAGGTTGAAACAAGAGCGTACCAGCCTCGTCCAGGCATCCTCCCCACCCCACTGGCATGCATTCAGCACAGCAGAACAGAAGAGGACAGCGGGAAGGAATCCCAGGGTAGCTGTGCACAGACTGCTCTAAAGGATCTGGAGTCAGTTATTATCAGTCACTTCATTTTAAAGATCCACATGACTCCTTTTTTCCTGTATATGTAATGTACCCATGCACATACCACCCCCTACACAACTCTCCTTGCCTCTCTAAATACAAGCTTACTTCAACTTGGTGAAAGCAACTGCAGCCTAAACCCCAGCCTCAGATGCAATCCTTCCCCTCTGGTGGAAGGCCTCAGAAATATTTAGTCAGAATATTTAGTTTATTAGAAGAACAGATGGGAATAAGCTACCTGAAAGTATAAATATTAGGTCATTAACTCAGTCTGCAGGAAACCAGAGTAACTCACTGGCAGCAAAACAGAGAAATGGGGAAGGGAGAGGAGGAGAGAGGAGGAGAGAGGAGGAGAGAGGAACATCACTGTCCAGGTAACCTCTTCAGCACGCCATACTGAGAGAGTATGTGGGGAAAGTGCCTGGAAAATTGGGAGCAGTCCTCCTGAGCAACAGGCATTTTTGTCAAATTTGTATTTTCAGGGATACAAGAGTACTGCTGCCTGCATCCCTGTGCAGGAACAGCTCTGTCAAGGCATCAGGCACTCATTTGTCAGATTTAAATCTTCTGGATTACATCTTCTGGCCCCTCCTTTTTAAGTACTGTGTTTTATTTTTATCTCACAGGTTATTTTCAGCATGTGGCAAAGTAACCCCTATAATGTCTAAACAAATCATTTCAATTGCATTAAACAGTGCCACTGATAACCTAAGCAAATATGTTTCTTTTCCTTTAAGTTTCCATATTTAGTTGCAAACACAGTTTGAACCCTACATATCCTGAAGGAAGGTTACAACTGCCTGCTTTGTTGTTTACAATTATCATTTATTTATAAGACTTTAAAAATATCTTTTAACTAAAAAAAAAGTTAAAAAAAAATTAAGTCACTGCTTATTTCAATGTCTTTGATAATACATTGTAAGCATCATACAAAAATTCAAAATTTCAGCACTTGAGATTGTACAGATTTTGATCCCTAACAATAAAATGAAATTCTTAGATGCTCAAACTACACCTATTCCTGGTTCTTCCTCTCTTGTGAACTGCAGCCTGCTGGGGAGCACAGCCAGCCACCAGCAGCAGCACAGGACTCCTGCACACTCGGGGGCAGTGAATTTGCTGCCACATGCCACTGTGTGGGGGTGTATAAACACACTTCCACCTCTTCTATTTTCCCCATTTTCCCAACTGTTAACTTGGAGTTTGGGACAGGAAGAGGCTTTTGGAGAGTTCTGTGTTGTTTTTTTTTAAATACAGAATTCAAACCACTCATCTCTTGTAGTTCTGTCTATTTACAATTCATGTCTCTCCCCCTTTGCAGCTTTTAACAAAGTAAAACTGGTAGCAAAGTTTGTCACTCTTGTGTCACCTTGGCAAGGTTTCTGGTGCTAGGAAGAGGACATGAGCTCTACATCCCATACTGAGACCAAAAGTGACTTACTCCAGAAGGCTGCTTGAATACTCACAAACTCAAACTCAGGCCTGGCACCCAGGAAGCTCTTCCTAAGCTAAGATCCCAAAGCTTGTGGAAATGGATGGAGAAAGAGGCTGAACAGCAGTGAGAGGAAAATTAAACTTTAAGGGACAAGAAGGTCTAGAAGTCATCGTGGTGGTTCTGGATGGCAGATGGTCCTCTACACCAGGCAGTGTAATTAAATAATGTATGGAGCTAGTGTGTGTAAAATAACACAGGAAAAGGAGACTTGTTCCTTCCTTAAACTTTGGAGATGGCATGAAGCTAACAGTTGGTCTTGCAAAGAGAAGAAAAAGAATAACTGATATTTCTGTAAAATTCTCACAAGCCTCTGCAATATATACTTTGTGAACTTTAAGAAAAAAAATATCTGCTTTAACTTGCACACACACCAAAACATAAAATACCAAGGTAAGCATTCCTAAAGCTTACACACACTTCATGTTGGGGGTTTTTTAAGTCCTTGCTCTAGTTCATAATGAATTTCAAACATTCATGAACATTCATGCCAAGTTTTCTACATGCTAGCTTGATTTTATGAGATCTAGACCAAGAAAAACAGATTTATAAAGCTATTTAAATATGCTTTATAAGCATGTTTGGGTTTTGCATTATCTATATTACCTCATTTTACCAGTAACTCAATTATATGAGATAATGTGTTGCTTTTTACAGGCTTAAAATAAGATGAAAAACATTAATAACACCCATAACCTTCCTTATTTAACATTAACAGAGAAAAACCAACATTTTCAGAGGAGTATCATCATGCATAATTGCTCAATAATTATTTTTCATTTAAAAAAAAAAAAAAAAAGAAAGAAAAAATATTTCCTGGTCAGCTTTTTGCAGGACCCTTGGACACTAAAAAGGGAATAAAGTGTTCACAACAGAGGCACAAAAGCAGTGCAGAGGAGACTGCGCAGTGATACTCATGCCATTCCAATCAAACCCTAATTAATCTGATGGCTTTCCATTCTGACATAGTTCTGGTGAAAACAGACATACCTAATTACAACCTGACACGTTTACCCAGCAGGGTAGAAGGTTTGGACTGTAAAAACAACGTTCACAAAACAAACACACCCTGCAGCACATCATTTATTTAGATATGAAAAACCTCAAACCAAAAAAAAAATAATGCAGTGTCAGCAATATGAGAGCTAAACAGAAATTAAGAAGGTGGCTGATTGCTTTGGGAGACCTAAATAGCAAGGACATTAAAATGAAGTGTTTTCATATAATCTACCACTTCTGCTGGGTCATACTTTGATGTGATAACTCACTGTAGGTTGTTCCATTACTCAAGTTAGACCTGTGTTTCCAAAGTCAAGCATTTGTGTATGTCCTTTTCTTTTTTCTTTTATTCTGAATATCCAAACACAAAGACAAGGACTTAAAACTCTAGCACTGTGAGACTCAAGCCACAACACTCCAGAAATTACTCCAGGAAGACACACCACAATCCTGCACCCTTTTTTTTTTTGGGTCAGTATGGGTTACAAAGCTATCTTAGTTTACATAAACTGAATTGGAGAAGATAGTCCAACTTTATGTTAATTATTTCAGCAGAAGTCAAGCACATAATTTAGTTTTGTAACACAGCACTTCTGCATAACTGGACAGGAACTTTTAATGGCAGGAAAATCATACACACATCAACGCATACCAAGTGCTGGAAGAAGGAAAACACTTGGCTAATGGGAAGAAGACTTGACACAGCCAGAACTATGCTCCCCAGAAGCAAAACCTCGTGGGGTTTATTATTAGTCCCAGTTCAAAGTCAGCAGAAATGTAAAGTGGGTTCAAAATGATCAGGTTTCTGTATAAACCATCTTCCATTGGTTCCTACCAATTAAACCATTAAATGACAAAGGATTAGCAGCAGGTCAATGAAACTGGGAACTTGTCAGTAGGAGATGTAGAAGTACAAAAATCATGAGGATCTTGCACAGTATCTGTACACATAAGAAATGAAGAAAGGATTCATATTGCTATCTACAGAGTCAAACCAACCACACTCAGTAGCTGAGAGCAATCAGGAAGATACTCCATCTTCTCTACAGTAAAATATACTCTTACAGTAAAACAAGTATGAAGAAGAATGAAACAACCAAACAGAATGAAGCATCAGAACAACCCAGTTTTAGTAATCTCTCTACATCAAGTTACAAACTGGCTGTGGAAACAAAAACCAAATCAAACAAAACCCCAGCACAACCAAAATAAAACCAAAACACAACAACGACAGAACAACCAAACCCAAAACAAAGAAATGTAACTAAATAATACAAAGCAAAGTTCCCAAAAAGAAAGTTTTCAGTTCTTGTCAGAAGTACTCCTGTGGACCTGTTTTCCATAAGGAAACCCAATGACTCAAACCAGAAATATTTCATAGAATGACAGAATGGTTTGAGTTTGGAAGGACCTTAAAGATCACATCATTCCTACCCCTCTGCCATGGGCAGGGACACCTCCCACTAGAGCAGGTTGCTCAGAGCCCCATGCCACCTGGTCTGGAACACCTCCAGGGATGGAGCATCCACAGCTTCCTTGGGCAACCTGTGCCAGTGTCTCACCATGCTTAGACTGAAGAACTTCTTCCTAATTTCTAATCTTAATCTACCCTCTTCCAGTTTGAAACTTGTGTCTTCCCCTACCCGTCCAAGCCCTTGTACAAAGTCCCTCCCCAGCTTTCTTGTAGGCCCTTATAAAAGCCTTGTAAAAGGCCCTTGTTACCTTCCTTGTAAAGCATCCATTTGATGACAGCAATCATGAAATAAAAAGCATTTTATAAAATAAAGTAGAAATTTCACAGTACTTCCTAACTGTGATTTCTCATTCTAAATTACTTTTTTATTTTATTTTGTATGGTACCATACAAGACTAAAGAACACATTGATCCAATATAAATGTAAATTTCATGCAAAAGTGCAAAAATGATTGTTTTAAAACAGAGTGAAGAAAACAAGTTTTGCTAGAGTAAGCTTTCCACTAAGATGTAAAATCCCCTTCTCACCAAACACTTGTTCAATGTTACTCTGACCCATCAGTTACCTCTAAGGGGACTTCCAGCTTTCTGTAAGGTGTTTATTTAACTATACATAGTAGCCCTGTGGCAAGAGGAACTGAAATAAAAATACATACATCCATATCAGCAAAGAATTGCCAGTTGTTTCCCTTCTCAGAAAGTAAACTGCAAGATTCTTTACTCATGACGTAAACAACAGGTAGAAGAAAACATCTCAAGGAAATAAAACTGTGTGATTACTTCAAACACTTGCAAAAGCTTCAGCTACTCATGAGATGCTAACTCCCCCCCCACTTGCAACAAGAGTTCATGTCAACTTTGCTCTTTTTGGGCATTTACTCACAATCTTCAGAATTCAGGCTGTCTTTTTTCATGCTTTATTTTCTCCCACTTGACCTTCGCTGCACTTCTGTCAAAACACAAGCAATTCAAACCATAGGAAAGAACCAACAAGTTTTGAAATCTGAGATCTAAATAACAAATTTCTCTATTTTAAGAGCATTTCTTCAGAAACACCTTAGTCCTATTACTGCAGATGGGCAAAATGAACTCCAGGAGGTCCCTTTTGACCAGAATTATTCCACAATTCCCTTTGTATCATTAAAGATGAAGCAAGAGCAAGTGCAGTTCACCTCTTCTATCTCTGCTTTGCCTGGACAACTCTAGACTCCTCCATGGAATTGTCCTGATTTTACTTTCACCTACTTTTTCAGTTTAGAGCTGCTTCTACACCCACAAAAACAAAAAAAAAGTTTTACACCTGTAAGAAGAGGGGCCTCTAGTGTGCAGCCAAGAAACAGATTTTTTTCCTGTGCCTTATTTAGGATCCACTTCTCAGCCTTACTTAGGACCTGCACAGACATTTTTTTCTTGACGTTCACTAAGTATTTTTATCCACATTCAGTGATTTTTAAGCAATGACTGTCAGGTAAAATTTACCCAACTCAGTAGACAGCACTGTGTTGGCTACAATCACACCACGAGCTATATTCAGAAAAGCTGTGATGGCCTCTCAATTCCCACTGAAATCAGTGTCATGCTGGGTGTAAACTCCCTTGCAAGATATGAACAAATATCTCCTGATGGACCTGAGTGCAGAGGGGTTTGTCTGAAGAGACACGCGTGGTTTTCCACATTAAATTCACCAGGCTGCCTCAACACAGATTAATATAATTGTCATTAACATAAAACATTCTTTTCATCGAGTTTTGTTTTTCTCCCATCCTTCAACTCTGACTCACAGATGAGAAATCAGATCAGCACAGAATCTGCAACAGTGACTTGGTGTCCTCGGAGAAAATGGTAGATAAGAAATGGTAGAGAGAGCAGCTGGGGGAAAAAAAGTATTGATGACAGCCCATCCCAGTTTGCCCTATTTTATCACAGTAAGAACAAGCAATATTTGAAGGTTTTAGGGCTTCTCTTCCCACAGTGTATTTCCACCACAGTTCCTGGAGCTATGACTTTGGCAGGCCATCTGAGAACACAAGTACCTAGAACACGTGTGTTGAAGACTGTCAACACCTTCATCTTGAAGAAACATTCCTGTTAAAGCCACCAAGTGAAATAATCACCTGGTTTATTCTGTGTAGGTGGACAAAATGTTTACTATGACAATTCCAGCTCCGACTGCTGCAGGAAGAAATCCTCACATGGGCTCTGTGTGCTAAAATAATACCCTAAAGTAGTAGCAGCATGATTGGATTTCTACATGCATCTGAGGTCACGCAGGTCTTGCGTCTGTCTGTTGATCCTCCTGCCACCCAGACACCTGCACTGCCCGGGCTCCCCACACAGGAAGGGTGGAGCAACCTCCCAACAGCGGTCTCGCTCAGAATTTGGGAGTGCAGCATCCTTAAGTAGATAAACAGACCAAACCCATCAAGCTACAAACTCCCTGACATTCTCCAGAACAGGCAGGTTTTCCTCTCTGGAGCACTGAGGTTCTGGTATTAATTTGAGCAGGGAGGAAAGCTGGAGTCTGCTACCCAGAAACATCTAGTCAAATAAATACGTCATTAAGCTAACTAGCTACAGGATTGTCTAGCAGATGGGTGACATCTTGGTTGCTAGTGGAACACTTTTCTATAGCCTTGTTTGAGGCAGACACATATGGCTCTCCCAAGCATTGATGCAAGCTCCCAGATGGACCAGATCATTGCTGACACCTTATTATAAACCCTAGAGATGAAAGAAGGGAGCACAGTTTTTGAATCACAACACAGGACTCTTGAAATATTCAGACTTCCTAAAAATCAAGTTTACAGCGGAATGTCTTCTTTCTGTTGAAAGAAGCTACTTCTAACCAAGAACAGAAAAACAGGGGGAAATGCTGTATCAAGGATGATTAGAAGAGCCTTGAGGAAACTTGAAGACCAGGAGATCCTTAACATAAATGTAGATCATAGCTACATATATGGAGTTACAGCCCTTACGGCTCTGAGGATGCAAAAACTGATCTGCTGTGCAGCTGTTACTGACACCAAAGAGCTTCCATCTGGAATTCCTTGGTTGGGTTGGAAGGTGAAAGGAGAGAGGAAGCCATTTAGACATTACAGGCACGCGATGTCTCTGAACTGTCTGTATCCTAAAGGACTACCAATAAAAAAAAGATAGGGAGAGAGAGAGAAGTCTAGCTACAGGAGCAACAGGAAAAGTAGCAAGAATAAGTGGGAGATACCAGAAGCAGATGCATACAGCATTTGGGTTTTGGTGGTGTTAGCCAGGGACACCTGAGAACATCTCAAGTACACCAGGGGACTACGGCTTATTTTACACATCAAGATTAGGAGGAGGAAAAAAAATATTGTTCTAACATTTTTACGTGTGAAAAGAGACAATCCTTAGCATCCAGAAAGAATTCTACTCTTTCAACCAAATGTTAGGACTCAAGATACCAGGAAGGATGACTTACCTCTTCTCTTGTCTCTAATATCTGCTATACCACGCAAACTGCGAAAGTGAGATCTTTAACACTAGTATAACTCTGTGACAAAACTTTTCAATTTCAAAAACAAATCAACTCACTGACCCTGGGAATATGTCAGGAATTCTACACATTCACGAGTCAGGGAGATGCTTAAGCTGCTAAAATTCATCTGCCTCTACTGCAGCCGCCATAAACTTAACAACTATGCAAACATCTTGGAAGCGTCAGCTAAATGTACAACAGCTAATATATCATAACTCATTTGTCTCTCCATGTTCTGAAGGGACAACTCTGCTTTCAGTATCTTCAACTAAACAGTCATTTCTATGTATTGAAATCAGTACTGCTCCCGAATTTTCATTCACAGCTTTTAGGGTGGCTTTTATCTTCTCAATCAAGAAAGTTCAGAAGGTTTTTCTCACAAGGAGACTATAACAACCCTTGAAATCATTTTATAAAACAGAATGTCTACAAAGACACAAGTGTATCCTCTTCCTCTTTAAAGAAATAACCTCTACCTCCATCACTTCATGGACGTCTATGGACCGTCCAGGAGAAGTCTCAGTTTTGTCCAAGTCCCTGCTGAAAAGGGCAGAAGAGAACTTCCAGCTATGTACATGGCAACTGCTTCCCCTGGACGGTTCCTCTGCTCCACAACACAACTGTCCCTCCAGGACTTGCCTAGAAGACAAGTTCAGCTGCACAAAACCAGAAAAAGATGACAACCATCCCCCTTCTTTCTCACAACCCTGAAGAATATGCACTTCACCGCTCATTTTAACCTGTCAGACTATAAAAGCTTCAGGATATTCTTTCCTTTATGTAATTATTCCCATGCAAGACACAGAGAAGTGCAACTTGCCAACCTCTGTGGTCAGGGCTGGTGTGACAAAGGATAAATTAAAGCCTTCAGGCCACAGAGGCTTTGGTTCTCCCGACGTACTCCTTCAGATGAACTCCAGATTGAAAAGAAAGGGGAAGAGAGAAATTAAAGGGCACCCATTAAAGCACAAAGAAAGGCAGCTCAGACTAGAACTACCCAGTTTCTGGGCTGCAAGGTATTTTCCAGTATTAGTAATTTGACTCAAAGCAGAAAAATCCCCAAAATCTCCTTATTTCCTACCAGCTGAAGGCTTCGGCTTGACAAATATCACACAGAACAAATTTTTTGCTTAGCTCTACTCTTTACAGGACTGACAGTTTTGATCTGTGGATACAGAGAATGACTATAGGTCCCCAAACCTGAGGTGGGTCTGCAGGGATTTCTTCAGTCCTTGACTCTGCAGCAGACTTCTCATGCGTGCTGTCCAAGGCAACCAGGTGCTCCTAGAAACACAGTGTCCCTGCTCACAAAGCAGGATCCTTGGCAGTTCAGCTCCATGCTGAGGACCCCAAAAACACCAGGCCTCTGGCCAAAACTCAGTTCGTCAGGACTCAGAGAGGTTGTGTCTTATTCTGATCTCAGTGAGAGTCTGTCCAATCTAAAATACTTGCCACGAAACATTCCAAGTTTAGTGAACTGCCATTTTCTGACTAAATCATGTTGACTTGAAAGTTTGCAATTAGCCCAATCTAAGATACCTCTTAATAGCAGCATCATGAAAACTGATCAACAAGCGACATGGGGGAAAGGTGAGATATATCAAGTACAGTATAAAACCCTGAAGTTAAAGCATGGTAAACATCTATGTCAAGAGGCTCTCAGTCATCCACAGATGGGTTTAGATCACTGTAATTTAACTTATGCTCTGAATGATGTTCTCCTTCAGATGTAAAATGACCTTTGATTGATTCAAGCTAAATATATACGGCTGTTCTATATTCACCACAGCATTCACACGCAAGTTTAACATACTTTAACATATACATCTTGACTTGACACTTCAAGTGATTTGCTTTGGTGTCTCCATGTAGACATGATTAAAGGCTTTTATCTCCAACCTCTAACAAAACCCAGGGGGAAGCAGGGAGTGGGAAAAGGCAGAGTCTGCTGCTGGTTGCATATTCCACCGAAGAGAGAACTCATCGTTTCAAAAGACACTTTCAGAATATCTTAGACATCTAACTCCCACTCCACAGCCCACAGAGGGCCTCTTTTTCCTCTTTATATTTCTTTTAATTCCTCATGGTTTGCTACGTTATTAGGTAATTTCAAACAAAATTTAAAAGAATCATGAACCAAATGCTTCTTAACTCAATACTGTGCACTACCAGCACTAACACACAGCAGCACTGTGATGTTTCTTTCTTGAGATTCACCTACTTGCCCAGCCACCACCTATGAAAAAAAGGAGACAATCTCACAGATGATTGGAGCTTTCTGCTGGAGAAACTTGACATTATTCCAGTCATTTTCATCTAAGGGCTGTAAAGACCATTAGAACAGAACAGTGATTTTCACCTACAACTGAGAGTTAGAATTCTCATCTCTGTTCCCACTGCAGGTGACTTCCTCTCACGACTGAGATGTTTATCTCCCTAATCCTTGGTACATTAATCCCTACATTAAAAAGTGATACCCTGTTGTTATCAATCTAATATGGCACTGTAAGAATAAAGATATTTGTAGAATGCTTTGATGAGAAAGCTTTGCCATAAGGTGCTAAGTAGAACAGGTCAGATAAAGCACACATTTGACAAACACTGGCAGTATTTCTCTTCATCAACAGATGGTAGGGGTTTTTTTTAAAAAAAATATTTATTATTATAAGCTGTGTGGAAGTAGGCACCAAACAGTACCTGTATTCAATGTTATGCAAGTTGCTTTGAATGGAGAGAGGGATCACATGTTGGGCTTCCCAATTATAAAATAATAACTTATCATTTAAAACATTTTAAAAGAATTTTGTGTACTTGCAAAACTTTAATTTCAAATGTGCTGCTTCTAAAAACCTGCTAGGAAGGTTAGTCGAATAGTAAGAGGAACACAAAAGGGTCACAAACACAGAAAACATCCATGCAGGAAATACTCATAGAATCCTCTTCCTCTCCACTTCCACTACCCATTCAAGTTTGTTGACTGAACACAAACCTTTTGTAAGGCAAAACAGCTACACATGAACTGCCCTGGCCAACAGAGGCTACCAGGCAGCCCGAGTCCAGCTTTTATATGACCAGGCACAATCTTTAACTGAGGAGCATTTTATCTTATCTGCGAATTGACAAGCATTCAGTTTAATTATGCTTAACCCTAGTAAAGCAGAACCTACAAAACCAGTCGTCCATTAAGGTGAAATCACAAGAGAAGAACACACCAATCTGGCATTTCACAGAAGGCGCCAGTTTAAACAGCTGTGGAGATGAAGTTAGGTTAGTTATAAGTGTTCCTCACATCTTCTCTCCCACACCTTCTGTTCTGCTCCCCAACTCTGCCCCATAGGGCAGAAACCAGGCAAATCACTTTTGCCTTATGGAAATCCCAAGCAAACCATGGCAAACGTCCAGGTGAAATTCCATATCACACAGGCCAAAATACGCTCCACGAATTAGCATCACTTGACTCAGGAACTAATGGTTAAGCAAAAGCAGAGAGTGAAGCAACACCATTTACACCCAAGAGTTAAAGACACAGTCCTACATTCAGGTAAGTACATAGAGTACAATCCCTACCAGATAGAGGACTAACAAATTCATATTAATTCTTGTTTCATGTGCCGTTAACACCTAATGGAATGTTTAAAGGTGTTTACAAGTCCAAAGTAATAATGGATCACTCTTAATTAACACACAGTAAAAATTTCATGAAAGTCTCAGTGGAAGAAGAAGGTTGTTAAAGAGATTGCTTCATATCTCAGTCACAGACTGCCCCCTCCTTCCCCTCCACGAAATGGAGAACAAGTAGGCTACTGGTGTGAGAAACTAAAGGAATAGGCTCAGCTACACCACATAGAGAGGTAATTAAGAAAGAATCACACATTTTCCTTCTAATAATCTTTGAAATCAAGAAGAGTGGAAGTTGTGTTTAAAAATAGAGTACTGTTTGAAGATGCTTGCTAGTGGTGGTTGCTGAAAATTAAAGAAAGCACAGTAGCCTTGTACTGGCGTATGCTAGAGGATACCAGGCAGATGAGTCAACCCTTATTTTACAATTCTGAGGAAAAGTCAGGGTTTATCCAGAAGAAAAACACCACTTTCCAGTCTTCTCTCAAGGTGGGATTCTAGATTTTACTCTAATAAGCATTAACATTTGTTCTAGCAAAAAGTCTTAACAGAACTTTGTACTGTCCCCTAAAATCACAACTTAAACACAAACAGTGGTCTAAGATTATGAATCATTCAAACCTCAAGATATTTATCATACAAACACTCATAAAAGCCCATCTTCCCTAAAAGGCAGTACATCCTTTACAGACCATTTCAGAGCACAGGAACAAAATGAAATACTGAATAAAAGAGAATGGAAATCTCCAAACTTATCCTTCACAGGCAACTGCAAGTTCAATATTGTGACTACATTTTTTCAGGAGCAGATTTATCACCGGCTTTCAACAAAAAGGGTACCAGGGTTTTTAGCATGGCAGAAATCAAGAGCACTAGGAGATGGAAACTTAATGACATTCCTACAGACACTTCATTAACTCACTTCATTCTCCTGTGCATTGGAGCAGCATTCTTTTTTCCAGGAGATATTGTCCTGCATTTAGACCTAATCCTAAACACATGCTAGTTTTAAAATGTGAGTACCATGTCCACCACCCTCACCACTTGTTTCCCCTGCCCCACAGGCAGCTAGGAGTCAGTGCCAACACAGATAAAACCTTGCACAGATCCCCCTAAGACTGTTCAAACACACTTGGCCTTTTTTCCACTCCACCCAGCATTAAAGTCCAATGACTATAATATTTTCATTTATCATCTCAGCACAGTGAAACCAAACAGAAGCATGTGGATTACAATTTACCCTACCCAAAAGTACATATCACATAGGTGCCACCATTCTACTGAGTCCTCTTAAGGGGCACAGATCTCCAGAACTGTAAAAGTCACAACTGAAAGGCAAGTAACAAGCCCATGCATTTCCAAATTCAGCCATGTGCAAAAAAAAAAAACTCCTATTGAATTATTTTGGATTAAAAAAATAAAGTATTTTCAGTCTTGTCTACCAACTAAATGTCTATTTATATTTTTGTCTATATAGGACTAGGGCTTTTTTGGCTGGGGAGAGACTAAAGCCTGGGAAAAGTGCTGAAAATGTTCATGCTTTCAATGTCTGAAATAATGCTCGGTTCAGAACACAGAAGTTTGCTTTATCAGTTCCAGCTTTTAAGACTAAACATTTGATTCAACACAAGACAACATACTCAGTTTCTACCAGCACTCTAATGGACAAATGCCTCAGCCTGGTGCAGGACTGATTTTTTGAACAGCCATCTAGCACCAGAGTCTCCTACACCTGCAATGCCACTGAGCACGTAGCAAAGCCCCAGCACAGGGGCACCAGGCAGAGCCACCACCACAGGTTCACACCAAGAGTAAGAGTTCTGGCAGCAGCAGTTTCTTTATCCCTGCCACGTACCTTTACCAAGCTGCCTGTGCAGGTGCTGGCAGCCACTGGCTTCCACTGTCCCCTCCCTAAACTGTCTAACAATGTCCCCAAATGCTCTTCAGTTTTAGCAGATAATAAAACATAAAGTCACTACATCCCTTCCCGTCCTCTTTTGGTCCTCTCCTCAAAAACTACTCCCTCCTAACTCATCAACTACTTTCCCACTAGAACTGAATTTCTGTGAGAGCACAGCTCCTTCAGTTTGGAGCATCCAGACCCCTGTGCCCAAAGACTTCTCAAAGCCCAGCAGTCATGAACACATTCCCTGCAAAATGCAGACATTAAAAATAAATTCTGGGTGTGGATGTGTCTCCTTCCCAGCCCTCTCCCCACCACACACACTTCCACCCCCAGCTTCTTTGCTGGTTTTCATGCAGATTTGTGCCAGACATTCAGCATCCTCATTAAGTGGTGTCTGGCAACCTGCCTAAGTTTTAGTGGGTTCTGGGAATGCCAATATATTAACCAGAGGACTTTTTGCATACTCCAGAGAGATTTTATTCTAGAAAAGTCAACCATTTGGCACAAAGAAAACTTACTTCAAATCTAGGAAAGCTCTCTGTTGGCAATAAGAAGAGAAATTCCATTTAGATTCTTCTTCATCTCTGTCTCCTATCTGAAAGCAAAGTTGGATGTAGAGCAAGATCATCCAAACACAGTTTAAAAGGTCAGAGCACTGTCTGTAGTGGGATTTTAGAGAAAAGAAAGACAGATACAAACACAGACACAGCACAACACCAAGAAATTTATTCATTTTCATTCCCTTGTCTCTTGTGACCAAAATAATCTTAATCAGGAAGATTAAATTTACCCATTATTATGCTGAGTGATAATGAATGGTGATTTGGGTACTTGCAAATTTCTACTGCTTAACTCGACAAGAAGAAAAAGCATTTAGTAAAATGCATCTACATTTAGCATATTCCAAATATGCTAAATCCAGGCATACTCTACTGAAATGCATGTATTAAATAACTACAGATGATGAATCCAGCAGGAAATACAGGGCACAGTGTAACACTGTGATCACTCTCCTTCACCTGTGAGACTTCTTTCTACTGCAGTCCCTTTACTACCACCCAACTGACAGGCTAAGTAAGCAAATACAACTCCTCTCTATACTGGAGAACTTAAATTTCTCTTTCAAATACAAGGTTCAGAAGAGCATAATGGGGGGAAAAAAGGCAAACAGCTTTCCTTCACTGGAATATTTCACCTGTGCAGCACAATGAACAAGTTAAAATCCCCTGGACAAACGTGTAATTATTTCATTCTGAGACCATTTCTGCAGACTTCTATACCCAAAGAATCTCGTTTGTTTCAAGAAGTTACCCAGGTAATCTGCTATCACTCAGATACTTCTACCCACTATTATTAGAAATCAGTTCAAACTGACACTTACTTCAAACTCATCATCTCGGTTTGTGCAAAATTTTACAGATTTCCTCACAGCAGCTCCCAAATGTCCCAATCCCTTTATAATGACCAATTAACACCAGAGATTTAGCGAGAATCAATTAAAATCAATTCAATTTAAATGCTTTAGCGTACATATTAGAAGTCTGGCAAAAATCAGCTTATGTTTGGTGGGTAGGAAATTTTTAGCTATCTAGGCTGCCTTTGCTTAGCTATCAACCTTCTAGGCAAGGCGGCTATTCTTAAAAATAGCTGTCAACTGAGAAAAGAAAATGTATATGTATGAATCATTTCACTACGGGGTTGGATTCCCAGCAACTGATGCACCACTGTGCTGGCAGCAGTGCCTCCAACGAGCAGCTGATACTAGCTTGGTGCCATTGAAGAATTTCACGGTTACCACAGAACCAATCTGCAGGAAAACGCATCCCCAAACTCCTAGAAGTATTTGTGTTCTGCTGTTCTAAACTATTAGAAGCCAGACAGAAAAAAAGCTTCCCCAAGACCACTCACAAGCTCAATGCAACAGCCACTCCCACTGATGGAAGAGCTGCTGGGCAGGCACATGCCTTCTAATGCTTCTCTCCAAAATTACACTGAGTTCAATTACTTTTAAGGTACCTCTAAACTATTTCAATAATCATTTACTTCTTTCTGGCACATTGTATCCTGAAAATATTCCAAATTATTTTAGACAGTGGCACTGAAATGCAGCTGGGTCTTGGTGGAAGGGCAGAAGCCACCAGACAGAGCACTGCAGGGCAGCTGTGAAAAAGGGAACTTAATTTTGGTCCAGAAAATCAGAGAGAAAACTTCATGCCCCCATCTTCTCCCACACCCCTCCAAACAACGTGGTAACTTCAGCACACAGAAAACTACCAACAACTCTGCTTTTCAAATCTCACCTTAAATGTCCTATAGAGAGAAAACAGCATTTTACCTACTTATGAAGAACAAAGGGACAGGTTAGTTCTCTATTCTTAGATTAAGCCACTGTTCAACAGTTTTAATCTTACCAAATTTAATACAACTGTGCCTCAATATTGAAGCCAAATTTCCTTCTACTTCCACAAGTTTTCCTCCAATAAGTCTGAGATGCTGAAGACTGAATTCAAACTTCATCAAACGCTGCCTAGTGCCTGTAATGTTTCAATTAACATAAACCAATGGTCTGAAATCTACTGTCTCACATTGTTAACTCATTCTGCATTGTACATTTATCATCATTTAGGCCCACACAGGCATCTGAATTTACTGGAGAATACTGATATGCCTGATGTGTATACAACAATGGTCTTTGCATGCCTAGGAGATGGAATTAAACATGCTGCTATAAACACAGATTATATAAAAAGATGTATTTTTACATCTATACGTACTGGCATATAGCTGATGCCTTCCAGTTTAAGTTCTCCTCACGCTGGTCGCTTTACGTCTCGCAGTAACTTAGTACCTGCTGCTAAACCAGCAGCACAGATAGAGATGCCCAGAGTCCCATCAGTGTTTCAGCCAACGTGGACAAGAGGCTGTTGATCACAGAGCTCCCCACCACTGGTCTTCCACCAAAACTTCCCCTTTCACTCTCAGCCCTGGAGCTGCAGTATTTATAGTCTCATTAGTGAACAGTCCACATGGACACCACACACACAGTCGGTCCGTTCTACTCGACAGCACACCACTACTTAAACAACTCTGGATTGCTGCAACGAGCAGGTTTCCCAAAATGTTACCCTAGAAATGAAATTGGAAGGCAGACTGAAAGTTCTGTCTAACCGATGTACTCAGGGTTGAAGGATGACAACCAAAAGATGCTTTCCAGAAAGGAATGTTACTGTACTTAGGCAGCTTCTCTCTTCTTACCTCATCTATGCCTACCAGTAATTGCCCCTTGGGCTTCCTTACCAGCAAATCTCTCTCCCTTTTTGGCCAGCCTCAGATGTACGATGCTGTACAAAGCTTCACTCCCCACGTCCTGTGGTGCACACCTTTCCAGTCCACAAATAGTTTAATGCAAGTGAGGTTTTGTAAGAACAGATCAAAAGAGTTTTCCTTCCTGACACCGAGACGCCCATGATTTAGATCAATAAACTTTTATAACACCAAACACTATTTCGGTATAAAATTCTTCACCAGCCTTCTGTTCTCTTGCACAACCACCTATTCAAAAACGGTTCTGAATGATAAAAATTGCCTGTAAAACCACCATCATTGGAGGTGTCAGTCAAGACCTAACAAAATAGAAGTTACTTTTGTATTCTGCCCGTTTCCTGCTTATTCTTTAGCGAACTTGAAGCTACACAGGATGGTGTTTGTCTCTTTGGCAAGCATCAAATCATAACCTACGCGGAACTACCTACCCACCTATGCGATGGAAAACCTGGAACACCGCTCAGAAATCTGGGATGCGAGTATCCAACGCGGGCAGGAGACAGACAGAGCGGCTAGACTTCTGCTAATAAACTGCAAGTCTCGGCTCCCTCAGGCAACATTCTCCGCGTCCACCTCCCACCTGCCCCCCCCCAGGTGCCCTGGGCACCTAAG
>NW_008611189.1:0-40656 GCF_000691845.1 Merops nubicus
CCACCTCCATCACCCCGCCGCCCATGCTGAGCGCCGACGACCTGCTGGGCTCCCCCACCTTGCCTGACTGCGCCAGCAACCCCTTCACGTTCTCCAGCCAGGAGCTGGTCAGTCTCTTCGCCCCCAGCATGGGGGTACAGGTGCCCAGCGGGAGCTCCCCCACCACCTTCTTGTTCAGGCCCATGTCTGAGTCCCCCAACATGTTTGACTCGCCGCCCAGTCCTCAGGACTCCCTCTCTGACCAGGAGGGCTATCTGAGCAGCTCCAGCAGCAGCCACAGCGGCTCAGATTCCCCTATCCTGGACACCTCAAGACGTCTTCCCATCTTCAGCAGACTCTCCATCTCCGACGACTAATCTGGGGTTTCCTCTCGCTCCCTCCCCCAGCCTCTATTACGATGTTAAGCTGAACTCCCCCCACCCTGCCCCCGGTAGTCCGGAGCTGGATGTTAACGACCAGCCCACCTGCCTGCTGTAGACCCACTGGCCTTAAACCTTAAGTGCCAAATTACGATGAAAAGCAATAACGTTTACAAAATTAGTGCCTTTAACACTTTCACTGTGACTGTATTACCTCTCCAGCTGCAGAGGGCACCAGCAGCTCTGTGCACTTCCAGATGTGCAGGAAATGTCCAGATCCAGCTCCCTCCACTGGCCATGTACTGCATCACCCTCTCCCAGTCCCTTCCCGACTGGCCAGTTCCCCCTAGGCTGCAGGCATGTGGGCAAGGGTTAACATCCAGTCCTCTTTCTCCCCTCCCCTCAGAGACTAATCTTGCCTGGATCCGCTCAGGTCTGCGGGAAGAAAAGCTGAGAACGGACAAAGATTGTAACACACGAGTGGGACTTCGACTGGGAGGAAGAAAACAAAACAAAACAAGGAAAGAAAAAAGATGGACTATGAGAGACTTGATTTTGGTGCTAAAAGTTCCCAGTGTATTCATGTGACATCTGAAAACAAAGAAATAGAGGGGGTGGGGCCGACAGAAGTCATTCCACAGACACACAAGTTCGTGTAAACAAAGTTCCAGTAGACATAGCTTTAATGGTTTTGCTCTAGAGTACTTTAGACCTATCTTAGAGCACTCACGCCAAGCTTTTTATTATTTGTTTGGTTTTGTTTGTTTGTTTTTTTTCTGGGTTTTTAATTTTGTATAACTTTTCAGAAATTGGAGAGCAAATTTTGCTTGTCACTGCACAACAATATAAAAAAGCTTATTTAACTTATCAAAACGTATTTATTGCCGAAACCTATGCTTTTTTGTTAATTTTGTTCATATTTATCGGGATGATGAATCCATAGAATATATTCTTTTATGTTTAAATTATGATCTTCCATATTAATCCTAAGATTGTGAAGTGTCTTTTCCTTTTTTCCCCACAGTTTAATATATTATACTACAATGACATTTTTTGTAACTTTACACTTTTTTGGTTATTTTATTTTAAAAAATGAAAAATTAATTTAAAAAAAATGCAAAAACTGTGTTTGGATTATTTATTTTAGAATTTCCCTTTCCCCTTTTTTTTTTTTTGTGTTGGACTGCAAATTGAGTTAATGTGCTTCTTTGCATTTCCTCTTTTCCTCTTCCCCTCCCCTGGATCTTGCCTGCCTGGGCTTTAGAATGTACATACCTGAGCTGTCTTGTGAGACAGTGTGGAAGGAAGACCCTTTTCCTTCCTTTTCTTGTATAGATTCTTCAAGGAGAAAAGCCTTGGGCTCAAAGTGCCTATCTGAAGACATTCCAAATACAGTTTGTCTTTGCATTTCTGTATTCCAAGTTTGGAGTTTTCCTTGCTGAGGTGAACGGGGCTGGCACAAAGAGAAATGAATGTAATTTCCCCCCCCCCCCCCCCCCCCGTTACTGTTCACTACATTGCTTTCTCTTTCTCTCTGTGTGAGTTTATTTAAAAGAGAATCTCTTTTGTAACGACTGTTTGCAGTTTAAATCAATAAACCCCAAGTTTTTTCAAGAAACTGTCAGTGGAGCTGGTTTTACTTGCAAAAAAAAATTGAGGGGCTTGTTTTAGGCAACTGCTCAAATGCAGATGCTTCCCTCATCTTGACCCTCAAGGTGCACACCCTGCGCTTGGGCATCCCTCCATCATTCCTCACTGATTCAAGGGGCCAGCCCTGGGTGCACAGATCAGTGGCAGCAAACACCTGATGTGAGCTGCCCAGGTGGCCTCTAACCCTCTCTGTCTCTTAGGGAGTCCTCCCATCTTCAGAGTTGCACAGTCTCTTCCTGCAGATTCTTTCTGATAGTGTAGTTTAAGGTTTGGATTGGCTTTGGTTCCTTGTGTGCCCTGTGTTCCTGCACAGCTCCTTCACCCTCAGGGACACTCCATGTGTCTTGAGTGAGGTTAAAGTGGTATGCTGGAAGTGGTTCAGATTTCCCAAATCTCAGGTCTGGCTTGGTGGTGGAACTGTTCCACTTTGACAGAGCAGCTCTTTGGTGTTTTCTATGGGAGAGGGTTGTGGATCCTTGGCAAAGTCTTGGTGTGCACACAGATCACCCTGCTTTTGTATTCAAGCCTTCATACCTCTTGAGGTATCAGTCAGCAATCCCAGAAGTCAGTGGTTTTGTTTAGGGACATTTCTTTGCCAGCGCTGCTCCTGGTGCAACAAGTCTTGTGTTTTCACCTTTGAGCTCTCCTCTGGAGCAATCTTGGCACTCTTCGTCTGAAACTGTTCCAGCTCTTTTCCAAATCGGGGGTGGAATATTGCTGCCGAACCACCGATCCTTCAGCTGTCTTGACATGCCTCAATGTTCAAGAGAGACATTTCCTAATTCATCTTGGAAGAGTTCCTGCCAAACAGAAGCTGCAGGATACCTCAAGGCTTACACCGACGTACCTTCCCTGATGTTGGCTTTGTGCAACACGCTTTCTTGTGTGGTCTGGCAGTAAAGGTGAGCTAGGTGGAGGAAACATGGTGGAAGAGGAGTGTGGCTGTTAGAAGCTGGTTCCCATGAACAGTGCAAAAGCTGCATATGGAGTTTGCTCGGCAGGTGCTGATGTGTCCAGCACACAGTACAGTCTGCCTGCTGGTCCCAGAGAGAAGAGTGTTGGTCATGCAGCCCCAGTACTGCTCAGTAACCTTCAAGTACCTTCTGGTGATGGCAGCCTTGCCCCTGGGCACAAAGGTGATGGGGCCCACATGAGAGATGAGCTTCTGCCTTGAAGACCCATGCTGGGCTGCAGCAAGCACCAAGGCTTGTCTCCTTCTCTGTTGCTAGAAGCCAAGCCATCAGCCCCTGAAAAGTGAGGCCTGTCTGATCTGGAGAGGATCCCAAGCCTATTGCAGGGCATGCACATGGAGCTTCAGACTGCTCACTTCCTCTCTGGACTTTCTGTGCAGCTCTTCAAACAGTCTTTGCCCAGTTAATGATTGATGAAGAACGTAGCTGTATTGGTTGCACAGTGCTATTGGTTTGACAAACAACTGGGAAGCTGCACTGAAAGTAGGTCTTCTCTCACAGTACTTGTGGACTTCCCGTGTCTAGTGCGCTGCTGCTGGGAAGCCAGCACCATTGTTTTTTTCCTGTGAGTTTATTAATGATGAATGCACTTTCACCCACCATTTTGCTTTTTGAAACTAACCTTGACTAGGTCATGCAGGGGATAGAGAGGAGCAGGACAGACAACATCAGAATGTTACTTTCCCTGATAGTTTGCGAGGGAGAGAACACACACGAGCCTCCAGCAGTGCAGGGATCTGCCTCGCCTGATACCATCAGCCTTCACTGTGGCTTGGGTGTTAGTCTGGAGGGACTTGTGCCTTGGATTTGCCATGGATGAGCTGTCCATACTGTTCCTCGGAGGGTTAGCATTTGTGTCCCCTAGCAGTTCACCATGGGTGGTAACAAGTGTAGCCAAGGCTCAGAAAGGTAGATAGCCTTTGTGGGCATGAGGTTCTGAGATGCACGTTCCTCGGACTCGAGGGCTCCTCCATGCTCTGGCTCATTGGTTTAGAGCACAGGACTCAAAGCAGCCAGGAGGAGAGGGCTGGCACAGTTGCTCCTCACATGCCCAGTGTGCCAGGGCAGAGAGAAGCACCTGCAAGGACAAGATGCCTGTCGTCCCATGCAAGGTGGCAGGGCAGAGTGTGCTTTGGTGTGCTTTACAGGTTGCACTTACAGCTCTTACTGTGGGACAGGACGACACCTATGGTGGCTTCTGCTGCTCCTCAGGTACTTTTTGTTGCAGTCATGGTTGCTTGCTGTGGGCTGTAGGCATTAGCCGTCCCTTATTTTTTGGGTTCAAAGTCAGGTGGCTTTAGTACTATCCACCTTCAACATGTCTAGCTGTCTGGAAATCACAGCCAGTGTGTACGTCTGTGCCAGTTGTCTTTTGATAAGGAATAACAGGATGATTTTGATCTGCAGAGCTCCAGGTGGCTCAGATCTCACTCTGGTAGCTGCCTCCCTCCTTCCTAGTTCCTACAACAGCTGTAGGTGTCCCAGTGACTGTACTGGTTGCTCCCTCGTTATGGGCTAGATGTGGCTTTGGTACCAAAACATCTTCAGTTCTGCAGTTGGGGGCTGTAGAAACAGAGGCCACCTCATTGCCCAAGAGTCTCTGTAGGTGAGGGCTGCAAAGTCAAGTAGGGATTCTTTGTTGCTGTTTTTGAAGGCAGTTGGGAACTTTTCTACCCAGTTTGGGCCAGCCTTTGTTTAGCATCTATCACTGGTACATGGGAAGAGCAATAACAAAAAATACCATTTAAAAAGAAGCTTGAAATGTTCCAAGTTGCTGTTCCTGACAGAGCTGCTGTTGCAAATCACGTAGGGAAGACCAGACTCTGCCAGGCCTTGCACTGCAGAGGGGAGGTGGCCATGGGGCAGGAAATGACAGGGTCACTGTTAGAGATTGGGAGTAAGGAAGGAGCTGGAGATAAGTCCACACAGCATGAGGATAGCAAAGGAGAGAGAGAAGCCATGCTGTCTTGAGTCTGGAGAATTCCTAACTGATGGTGTTCAGATCCATGAAGACTAATGAACGGGGTGTCTCCAGCGGGGCTCAGAACCAGCAGCACTGAGGGGAAGGTCTGGATAATGTAGCCTGCTGGATACTATCTGATGACTATGCCCAAGGATATGAATGAGTATTAAGATGCAGTAATACATGTGAAAACCACAGCATGCCCTTTACACTTGCTAATTGCTGCAATTTGTGTGGCCTGCTGGGGAAAGCTAGCATGTGCTTGAGTTGGAGAAAGAGGCTTTGGGAGAGGTTGCAGCGGTCAGTGTGTGAGCAAAGCGGCTCCTGGCACCAGTGCTGGAGGTGTTGCAGGGGGTGAAGGTTGCAGACATGCCCAAGAGCAGCAGTGACACAGAAGCACAGTCCCAATGCCTGCCTGCAAGGGAGAGAGAGGCTCGTGCTGGAGGGAGGCTTCTCACGCCCCATGTAACAACACATTGAGACGTGTGGTCTTCTACCCCACAGTGGGGTCAGGGAGGCAGTTCTGCTGCTGGGATGTAATGTGAACAGGGACCAGGTCTCTGGAGATAGGCAGAAGTGTGGTGAATGAGGTGAAAACAGGCAAAAAAATAATGAAGAGTGAAGAATGGTGCCTTCCTTACCTGGGCCCCACAGAAGAGGGGTCAGGAGAAGCCCATAGCAGAAGCAGTTTGAGTATTATAAATCAGCCACAAACAGGAGGAAAACAACAAAACTAGCGTTGGGTAAGAGTTCAGCTGGGAGGAAGGGGTGACACCCATCGCAGGAGGTCTCTCTGGGGCTGGGAATGCCAGGAGGGACGGCGAGACAGGCTCAGCCGGGAACACACAGAACAGCCCTCGTGCTCGGGGCTGACTTCAGCCCGAAATGTGAGCAGGCGATTCTGCCCGGTGATGTAAAATGGCCTTTGTTTGGAGACTCTCTGGCCCGTTAAGCAACTCCTGCTCCTCACAAAGCTGATGCTTATTCCCTAGAATACTTACAGCGAAAATTAAACAAAAAATAAAAGAAAAAAACAAACCAAAAAACCAGTTCCTCTAAGACACCCTAAACCAATACCTGCTGTGACTAAGCCCTGTGGGCAGCTTGCAGCTGATTTACAGCCTCTCCTCCAGAGCGAAGGGGTTGGAGTGGGGAGAGGGGGTGAGTGGAAGCCAGCCGCCGAGCTCCGTGCAGCCAGGACGCCGCTTCGCCCTCCTCTCCTCGTGGGCAGAACAGGGCTCCTCTGGGCTGCTGCAGCTTTATGGGCTCGCCTGACTTCATTATACTGCAAATGTTTTGAATTCCACATCTGAATTTCCAGAGAGGCTTTGCTAAACTTTTGCTACTTTTTTTTCACCCCCACCCGGTTTTAATTTTTTTTTTTTTTTACTGCCGCTGCCTTAACCTCTTCTTTTTGACTGGAGTTTTGGTCAAAGCTGCTGTTTTTTGAGCAAACAGAAGACCTGAGTTCTCCCTGCCTGGGCTCCAGCTGCAAATGAATCTCCATTCACAGTTTCATTTTATGTCTGCCCACTATCCCCACCACATTAACTTAGTCAACACATGGAAGTGAAATTTTTCCATGCGGGATCCTGCGGGTTGTAAGGCTGTGTGGAGCACATGATGGCCAGCTCCAGGGCTTTCTTGCACCTCTGGGTGGAAGGAAGTTTCCTCATCCCCCACATATGTGAGCAGTTGTCGGTGGGATGTGAAAAGCTTTAACAACTGGGGTTGGTGGAAACCGTTAGGGGTTCAGCATTTCTCTCTGTATTTGAAGTCCTGCCACACTGGCTGGGTGGGGGAAAAGCCATGGGTATGGTATGTCTGCAGTACCTCTGGTGCTACGAGACCACTGGCTGGCCAATGAGCCCATTAGGCGTTTTCCACTGGAGCCATTCTGTCTCTGCAGGCTTTGTCTCTCTCCCAGAGAGGACAGAAAGTGCAACGACGGTGCTGACAAATATGGATGGAGTCTGCTTGGCCTATGTAGTAGATGCACTCTGCACTTCTACGTGATGCCTTTCACACATGGACCTGGGAGGACTTGACACATATTTCAGGCGCTTGGCAAATATAACTGTACCTACTCCACAGGTTTCAAAACCCCACTAGATATACGACTGGTAAGCAAAAGGGACTGTCCGGCAGCAGCTCAGTATCAGAGAAAGAGCTGCAAAAATAGTTTAGAGCTCCTGATACTTTTTCTCCTGTCTTAGTCTCCAGGCAACAGCAAATATTTCTCCTGAATACTCTGGATGAGCAGATGCCAACGTTGATTCACAGGAAAAGGATGTAGCCACGCAAGCCATAGAAATGTTGTTTGGGATGGTAGCCACGGCCCCTAAGGACACATTAAGCAATATGGAACAAATGCCAATTAAGTTGTTTCTTGAAGCTCTCGCTGTGTCTTCTATAAAGAGAATTCTTGAGCAGTCTTATGTGGGGGCTATCATGATTTACCTTGATTACAGCTATGTGGAGAGAATATACTCCTGTGTTTCACAGCTCGGGACATGCTGCAGGGGCTTTTGGATGGTAGCGAAATCGTGGGTTACGAAGCAGTTACGGTCACAAGAATTGAGGAAAGGTTTTGTTCCAGGCCAACGTCAGAGGATAAGAGATGCACTTTTGCTTGGAAAAGGGATGACGCTGAAAATGTGTAAAGAGATTCCCTCTTTATTTTCTCTCAGCCTCAGATCTTCTTTGCTGTGTTTACAAATAACCCCACTTTGTCCCATTATTAGAGTTACAAATTTATCATGGGATTGAAAAACTGAGAACAATCCTAATTCGTGAGAATGCCCAGCCAAAAGAGCTAGGGGAGCTGCAGAAAATGATTTCCCTCTAAGTTTAGGGTAATGTGGCTTTGGATTCATAAGCTGAATCTGCTGACCAAGGTATTTTCCTTCTTTCAGCACTTTTGTTTACCAGAAAAACACTTCCAATGTGGATGAAAACAAAACTGGAGATGTTTTTGAAACATTTGAAAGCTTATTTCAAAAGGGCAGGCAGCTGCAGGAGGCCAGCGGTCTTGTGATGGAGGCTGGAGACAGGCAGCCCATGGGGTTATCAGTGTATCATCCAGGTTGGCAGGGACTGCTAGTGAGTCATCCAGACCTTCACTCTTAACTATGACAGGACTGGACTCATTATCCCCAAACCACCTCTCAGGCACAGAGAATTGTCTAACGATGGCCTTGAACGTCTCCAGAGCCGACATGTCCATGGCATTTCCTTGCTGGGGGGTTTCAACGCTCAGGCTCTTTTGACCTCTCTACATGTAGCTTAACACTTAGCCTGAATGTCTCCTGTAGAGGTTTGTGGCCACTAACTTCATGTTTCATCTCCTTCAGTCAGCGAGACTGCAGCCCAGCTTCCAGGTGAAGTCCCTGCAGACTGGCACGTGGTTTCACCTTTTAGCTTTCCTGCCATCTGCACTCTTCCCCAGGCTGTTCCCAGGGGATCTGCTTTCCCAAACCTTTCCACTCCTCTCTTCCCATGCCTGCTCAAAAACAGGATTTCCTAAACCTACCCTGGACTTTCGTTTGCAGCCTGATTCTGCTCTCACTGATGTTGTCCTTCCTTTGGTTCTTGTGGAGGCAAATTCAACCTTCCTGGCCTAATCTGTGATGCGGACAGGAGGAAAGCACTCTAACCAATTATATTTACTCTGTTAGGAATACAATGGGATACAGAGTTTGACCTCTTGTCACAGCATTTTGCTGACAAGCAGGGCCCTGCCCTGGTGGTGGTGGGTTGTCCCAATTCCCCTCACACAGCCTGGTGGTGGTGGGTGCCTGGTTCATGGGGCTTTATCCCCACTGGGTTGCATGTATGAATATGAATGGATGAATGGATGCATCATACCTAGCCCTGATATTAGCATTGTGCTCCACAGCACCCAACATCCTTGGGGGGTTGCCCCTTTGTTAGGCTGGGGCAGCCCAGTGACCCCACCAGTGTGCTCAGAGGAATCCACGTTCCTGCCCTTCGGTTTTCCTTCCTGAAGGAGACATGCTCATCCCTGTCCCCGTGGACCATAAGCTTTGAAACATGAGTTGATTTGTTTCCAGTTATCATTATCTTGGTTTACATAAATTACAGAGCTTAACGGTGGCCATAAAATCATCCGGTCTTAAAAAAAAGTCAGCTGTAGAATTTGGCCCTGTGACCTCCCTGATCAGCTCATTTCCAACAGGCTAACGTGCAGTGGGAAAAGAAACAGTCCCTTCTTGTTCATCACAAGCGGTCATCTCTCTTTTGTATTGGCAGCCAGCTTGCCTGGTTTCCTAGTGCTGGTCAGTACAGAACAGTTCAGCAAGTCTTTCACCACATGCTGCTTCACTGCTCTGAAAAACTCTGTCAAGTTCTTTAAATCAGCTAAATCATCCAGCATGCTCCACCGGTGGCCACCACGTCACTAATATTTTAGAGTTAAGTTCTGCCCTAGAAAGGAGGCTCCTTGGCAAAACAGTGATGATCCTTTTTCAGGGATATTGGATCACCTCTGGGTGTACTGCAAGTAAAATATTTTCTCAAACATCTGTCTCATCTGGAAGCTGAAAGGCAGCCTGGCTGGTTTTATGAATCATTCTCGACCTGTGTCAGGATTTCAGCAATGAGAATCTGGTTTCCAACTGTGGTAAAGAAAGAGGACAGATTAGATGCCTGATGTACCCAAATTAAAAAAAAAAAAAAAAAGAAAGAAAATAAAAGGCACAATAAAATGTTATTTTAGTTGCTAAAACCACAAACTATGAATCTAAGTACTCATAAGGGGCGGATGAGCTGGACAGCCAGTGATATCAGACAGATTCTTTTCTAGCAATGGCACCTGCGCTTTATTTCTGTCAGCAAGTTGGATGGTACAGTGCAGATTCTTGGGTCCTTCTTACTCCTGACTCCAAGAGGGAGAGGTAACCTGTAATGCTGTTTCCTATCATGTCACTGGTTTATTCTCCATAACAACTTCGCCCTTTGGGTCATGATATTTATTTCCTCCCGCAGTCTTTATAAGAGGCCTTATCAAAATCAGTGGAAAAAGATGGTTGACCCACAGCATGCTTATTAGGTCACCTTTATCTGCTTTTCCACTATTTTTTAATTATTCAGTGTATGACTATGTCATCACAAGCACCAAGATCAGCAATCAAAGCCACTTGGGCTGATAAGACCATAACCCTGTGTCCCACAAGCAATTAATCCCTGAGCACCCCAGGAAGGTAAGTGGAGGAGGACGTGAGGTGGGTGAAGTCAGAGGGCATGAGACAGGGGTTTTGGTTCGCAAGGACACAAAGTGCACTCGATGCTTCCTCTGTAGTGCTGTGGGCAACAGGAACACGAGATGGGCTTCAAAGGGTGTGACAGGCAGCAACCTGTCCGGAGCGTGTTTGAGCTCTGGAGCTAGACCAAAGGATTTAAATTTCCTTCAGCGTGTAGACAAGCCACTTGTCTCCTGGTCCTGTAGGTTGGCAGCTCTACTGAGAGTCAGAGATTGGTGTGACCATGTCAGGGGACAAGCTGGAAGCCCACCAAGCTCCTCCAGCCTGCTGCAATGAGGAGCCATGAGTCACCTGTGAGGTGCCATCCTCTGGCTTTGCCTGCCTCCTCCTTTGCAGGGCTAGGACCTCATATCATTCATGTGCTAAAAAGTGCGTAATGAGTTACTTTCTAAAAGGCCTGAAGAAGTTCAAAGGGTATGGTGAGATCACCTCCTTTGGGGGATGGAAAAAACCCAACGCCCTTGCACTGCCGTAAGCACCGTTCCACCCGACCTCTCCTCCTCACTGCTATGGCCGCAGGCTCGTGTGGCTCTCCTGCCTTTGCCAGGTCAGGATTTTGCTGCCACATCTACACATGGGCACTACAGTTCCCCAGTGGCTCCTAGAGGATTTATTTAGGTAGTGAAATGGGGCCTTTCTTCATTAAAAACTGGTAGAAAGTGGGGTTCAAGATGATAATTTGTATAATACAGATTCTGAAAAAGTACATTTTTCCCATTTTTCCAGTACATAGAGATTAACATACAGATTAAAAGGCCAGAGGTGGGAGAAGTGTGGATTACTTCAGTTTTTGCACGACTGTTGTGTGTTGTCCCACTGGTAGGATTAGGACTGCCATGACTCCTTCCCAAGGCTGGCAGTGAGGGGTGACTGGGGATCCAGCCTGTTCCCCTGCTCCATCTAAGTGAAATACAAAAAGTAAACAAGAAACACCAATACTAAAAAAGTAAAATCCAGCCCAGCTTCAGGTAAAGCCAATGCACAAAATCATTTTCCCTGCTCTCTGACATACAGAACTGGTCCTGAACAGTTACCATTTGATCTGCTAGTAAAACAAATCACAATATTCAATATAAAGTAAACCAGGAAGAGAGGAAGAAACTGCACTTCAAGAGTCTGAGTGGTGTGGAAACAAGTGCTGGTGGGGGCTGGAGCCTTTAAATCCAGCCAAGGGCCCCTCGCCCACAGGCTGTGCTAGATTTCAGGTGCTTCCCAAATGCAGTGAGGGAGTACTAGAGGAGGAACCAGGAAAAAACTTGCTCAAGGAACGTCAGTTCCTGTACTTTGTCCAGCTCTGAGCAGCTGTTTCGAGTCTTGCTTTTACCCACTTTGTAAAAGGTTAAATAATTTTAAAAAAAAAAAAAAGGTGAAATTGAGATCAGGAAAAGAAACAAAAAGTCCCCCACAAACATGTTTTTGAGAGAGGAGCTGGATTTTTGAAGACTGGCACTCTTTGGCCTCTCAGGTTGTCAGCATTCTGTTTGCGTGCTGAGCGGAGAGGACAGTGTGGTGGAAATGGCTCTGAAGCAGCAGGAGCCTTATCAAGGCGCGGAGCAGGAAATACATCGCTTTCTTGGCTACTTTCTGCACGGTACTATGGTTAAACCCAACAGCATGCCTCATCAGAACATGTGCCTTATCGACCTCACTATCTGATGACAACAGCAGCCCTCAGGAGACCAGACTGACATCATCCAAAACCTCAGTAGTTCAGAGCAAAGGCTGAAGCATGTAGCTAGGCTACAAGCTGTGCTTGACGGTGTTGATCTGTTTGTACTGAACTTGCAAGCGCTTTGCTAGAGGAAGAAGAATATAAAAATCAAGCCCAAGCAACTTTTTCAGAATGTTTCTCACAGGCTCTCACGCTATTTAGCAAACAAATGGAGCAAGCAGAAGAGGATTCCGTCCTCAGCAAGTGGAAAAAACTTCTCCACGCCTTTCTGCAGCTTTGAGAGGGGAAAAAAAAAAAGCCCAGACCAAAACACTGTCACTGTGTGGGGGAGAGAAACCGCTGATTTTGTATTAGAGTCCCTTTCCCAAGTGACCAGGTGCAGTTTATATGGCTGTGAGGTTTGGGTTCACCCTGTATTGGAGACAGGGGCCAGCTGCTGATCCAGCTGGAACTCTGAATTTCCAGTTCCTAAGCCTCAGAAAGGCTGATTCCCAGTCACATTGCCACTCTCCCTTTTTGGCTTTTGCAGGTTCACCATGGCGAGGCATGCTGGCTCTGGCCTCCTGGCCTTCTTTCTGTCACTTAAGAGGAGGGGAATTTCTGCAGTCACAAAAATCAGAAATAGAAAATAGAGTAGGCATTTCTTGTGTAATATTCACCATACTGCTCTGGTTTTAATTTGCTCTCCCTGTCCTGGGTTCTTCAAAACACCTTCTCTCATTTACGTCAGCATAGATTTACCACACCCCACTTATTTCAGACCTGGATGGCACCATGGAAAAAGATTACCAGCCTTTTGGAGCTGCTGCTTTACATCTTGGACAAAAGACTATATGGGACTGTATTTTTGGGGCAAACTGTATTTGTGCAGCACCTAGCACAAGTGAGCCTACTCCTGCTTGGAATTTGTTGTACTACAAAGTTGTTCTTAAAAACCCCCTGCCTTTAGTGTCTGTTTTTTTCCTTTTTTAGTTGCAATGAAAGCTTTCAGAGGGAAATGAAGCAGGATTTGAATGCTGAATGCATGCATAGCAACAAGAGAAGGGCCATCCAGCACATGGATGCTAAGTGTCTTTTTACAGCCCCCACTCTGCTCACCAGCACCCACCTCCCCCGGCAATGCATGGCACAGTGGGCCACTGCACTGCCGTGGCCCTGGCTGAGGGGAGAAACATTCTGAGATGTCCACATCTGTGGCATGGATCTGGGGAGCTGGAGAGAGTGGGCTGTGGAGGGGTGCTGGGAGTCAGGAGATACTTTGAAGGCTAGTGGAAAGTGAGGCAGCCCAGGGACTCTGGCCACTGGGACATGCACTGTACCTCAGTCCTCTCTGTATCTGCCAGAACAAAAGTGAATCCCTTGAGAGGATAGCTGAAGAGACTGTTTCAAGGTGATGTGTCTGGTGGACCCCTGTTTGCTATCCTCTGCCCCTGCCCAGCTGCTAGTGTTGGTTGGATTTGCTGCAAGCAGGCCACCATGGCAGCTGGCTTGCAAAAGAGGTCTCTGCCTTCCAGCACATGAGTGTGATCCTCCCCGTGCCCTCCCTGCGCTCTGAATGCCGGGTCCTTGCCCTCCCATCACGCCTGCCCACCTCCAGCAGCGGGGGGGACACTGACTCACCAGCCAGGTTGGGAGTGCAAGCTGCTTCTGCAATGTGGAAAGGTCTTCTTGTCACAGTATCCAGCGTGCAGAGGAGATACCTGCATGGGAATTACCTGGCATGTGTTTGCTTTTTTTTGTGCTCCTGAATGCAAGTATAACACATAAATTAACTGGAGTTTATCAAAGACATCTCCTAGCCCTCCCCCCCCCCAAGCAAAGCTGGAACTTCAAGGAAGACATGCTCTGAATAGTTGGCCCTTTAAACTGCTATAAATCTTTTCTGATGCCAAAGGATTGAAAACTACCTAATGAAAGAAAAAAAAAAATAAAAAGAATTTTTTTTCAGCTGACCCAGTGAAGGCCTGGCACAATGGAAGGGCTGGAAAAGCGTCTTGTGGAAATAAGACTTGTCCCTTCAGATAGACTGTTAGATAAATCCAGCTGTGTTGTGGGGCTGTGGGAAGCCTCCCAGAACAAGTGTAGGGATTTGGAAGTGTTTTTTGAGGCATTCTGTTCTCTATTTTGTTGAACATATTTCTTGGTCTTTCTGAACTTTAAGGAGCAGTGAGAACACAATGTGCCATAGGGGCAGGCTTACAGAAAGACTTGAGTAGAAAATGGCATCATTTAAAAATATATTCTGCTACAATCCTCTCTAAAATATTCCTCCTCTGAAGCACACTTGGTTTTTTTTCTCTGCCTAATGGATACATCCCTGACACTTACCCGGCCCTACTGTTGTTCAGTTAGTGGTTAAGTTTATTTACTTTCATCATTGCTAAAAATACGATTTAAAAATAACTTTTAAATAAACGGCACAGTTGAAGGTGGTTGAGGTAGGGGTTTGGCAAAAAATACAACTTAAGTTTTTCAGGTTGAGAGACTTTCAGGTCCTGCTTACCTGAAGAGGAAGGATCTTTGAATGGCTCTTGTGAAATATGCTGATGGTCTGAGCATCCACATCACCCGCTCCCCATGACAATTGCCACCGATTGACCACTTGCTGGTTGTCTCAGCAGCAGCCCAGGAATGGATGAGTCATGGAAACTGAATTCTCCCTCACCCTGGCTGCCTCGCCAGGCCGCCGAAGGAGCTGCGCTGACAACAGAGGAGGAGAATCAGCGCTGCTTTTTTTCATGCTGTGAAGCATTGATCAAACAAATCTTCTGCTTCCACGGACGTCAAGGCAGCGTTTTTCATGAGTGTTACCTGAATAATGTCATCCTCAGAGAACAATCTCAAGTAACACTGGGCACTTTATTTTGCATAGATAATTGATTCTATGCTACTTCAGGCCAGCAAGAACGTACTGTATTTGCAAATAGCTTTAGCAGAAAATGCTCAAAACCATTGGCATGCTTGGGTGCTGCAGATATAAATGCTGGTGTGTTTTTTTTTTTTTAATTTTAGAATATTTTTTTTAAAATTGAGTTTGGTTACATTCTAATAATTTCTAAATGAAACAGCCCTGTTGGGGAAAAAAAAAATGAAGAAGAAAGAAAATAGAAAGAAATGAACAGATTAAGGACTGGGTGCTTTCCTGAATAGAGAATTACTGTTTGAGGGGAAAAAGGAGATTTCATTTGATGAGGAAACTCAATTCTTTTTATTTGAAATCTGCCTGGAACATTAATCAATTATTCACACAGCTCTGCTGCTGCAGCTCGGATATAAATACCAACAAACTCGAACAGGAAGGTATTCAGAATTTCCCTTGAGGTATTCTCAAGTGAGGAAAAATATATGAAAAAGTATGAGTTTAAAAAGTTTAAAGGAATTTTTTTCTCAACACAGGTTGCATACTGGGAGGAAGAAGGGTGAGCCTTGCCTGAAGGCCAGCCTGTTCACTGGGAAGGACCTTTTCTGCTTTTTTTATCCCCGGAGACAGTACATGGGGCTGTGTTGCAGCCTCCTGATGCAGGTGGCCCCATGGCTATATGGGATCCACGCAGGAGAGTCACAGCCACCTGCAGCAGGTCCCTCCATCTCTCCCTCCGTGTCCATCCCTGCCCACATCATCCTTTTGCACACCAGGAATTGACCTTCTCTCCACGGTGCTCGCCAGGACATTTCACACAAAATTCCATGTCGCTCGGAGCTGCAGCTCCATGGGTGGACCGTGGCTCCAAGGACTGTGTGTAACACTTCAGTGCTGGAGTTTGTCCATGACAGGATCCAGCAGTGCCAAGGTCCAAAGTGCTGAGTTAGGGCTGAGCTGATGGCTGTGACTCAGCTCAAATTAGAGGTTTTCCAGCTCACATGCCTGGGATGTGAGATTGTGGTGATGCACTTAAATTAAACAAAGGGGCAGAGAAATGAGGGCTCTAATAGGAATTGTACCTTGTGTCTGGCAGCCTAGTGATAAACAGAGCTGACTGGGAGCCCTCGGTGCCGACACCCCTGCCCCATCTTGGTCTGGTTCTCAGTCCTGCTTTTAAAATGGGGGAGGGAAATGTCATGGCCCCTGCCAGTTTTCCCTTGTGGGAAACTCCTTCCTGACCTGCACGCTAGAGATCATTTTAGCTGTAGGCTCTGGGAGAGGTGTCACCATGGTGGTGCCATGCCCACGCCCACCTGTAGTGGGAGGGACAGGTGACACCCCAGTCATCACCCCACTTCTACCTGCGTCAAGGTTTTAGGAGTTGTGCCTCTCTGTGCCCCAGGGCACAAAGAAGCACCTCTGCAGCCCAGCTCACCTGGCAGAGGTGTTGCAGATGACTGGAGGCCACCTGGGTGGTGACAACTGCCGGGACACCCTGAGCAGAGATGGGGAGACGGGCACGCTGAGGCAGACCTGGCCACCCGTCCCACAACAGGGACAGCCTGGAGGAGCTGGCTGTGTCTGCCAGGGCCACGGCTCCTTGCACCAGTGCCAGGCGGGGCCGCCCGCCCGCGCTCCCCCTTCCCCAGCCTGCTCTCCCCATCCTTCCCTCAACACCAGCCGGCTGTTGGGAACAGGACGTCCTGGGTGTTTGCCACCACGCCACCTCCCACCACTTGGTGTGTTTCTTTGCTGCCGGGGCGGGGAGGCGTCGCGGCACCCCTGGGGACAGCGTTATCTTTGGGCAGGGTCTCAGCAGCCATGCACACCCTGCCTTTCTTTTCCATTTCAAACCGATGGAGGAGATCAGAGCTTCTGCCCTGGACAGAGCCCAGGATGTTCTGGGTTAGACCAACAGGCTGTTTAATCTGGGAATCCTCATCTGGCACTGGCCAAGCCCAGGTGCTTCCCAAGAATGCTTTAAGCCTCCCTGGAGTTATGCAACATTATCCCACAGAGAGTGCTGTGGAAACAGTGACTTAACCTGGGAGTGTGCAAGGAAAAGTGTAGCTAAAAGTTGTAGCTAATGACGCTCTGAGAACCTTTCTGTTGGAAGAGGCCATGTGATGCCACAGTTTTGTAATGCTACCCTTCAACAGGGCATTATCCATGTTTCCGGAGCTGGCAGATTGAGACTGCTGCAATGCTCCCTCCTGAGGTCACATCTTAAGCCCTCTCAGCTATGAGGATGACAGATACTGCAGAAGCACAGTTGTGCATTTGTTCAAGGGGTCATCTCTTTGGGACCACATGATGCCCATGTCCCTCCGGCACATATTCTGATGGCTCACGGGTTCCTGGGCGCAGTTTTGGGTGTTGATTGCCTTCTATAAAAAAATGAACGGCCCACAATTGGCTTTAATGAACATCTGACTTTCCCTCTCCATATCGTCAGAGCAGCTCACCGCAGGAGCTTCTGTGCTGGAGCCCCCTTCCTAGGAAAGACAAGGCCTCCACAGGGGCACCAGGACATGCTAGGATGCTGGAAGCCCTGCCTCTATCAGGACTGGTTTTCCAGGGCTACTCCTAAAACCGAAATTTGGAGAGACTGCAGTTTTGTGGGAGAAATGAACCTTGAAAGGGATTTCGGGCAGTGCCACCTGACTGGTGTCCTACTAAACCAAATATTTTCTTATTGCCGAAATGGAATGGGTTTGTTAATTGCGTTTTGGACTACCCAGAGCCTTGACTGAGTTTTTCTTTACTCAAGAAAAAGCAAAGGAACACAGTTCCTCTGCACCACTGACTAGCTAAGCCAAGCTGAGAGTTCTTATGAATGGTGCTGTGGGCTGGTGGTTACCGTAAGAGAGCTGAGGCTAGAGCCAGGCTTCGCACTACGCAGCGGTGGGAACGGGACGAAAAATGGTTCAAACAGTACCCGGCTCCTTAAAGCACTTTGGAAACGTGTTGTGGTTTGGAATGGGTATCTAACGCCCGGTGTAAGCCAAGCTTATAGATAAACTTTTGAAACTGAGGGAGTATTTTGAGTACTAAAGGAAAACGTTTTAGTACAAAAGGGTACTCAAGTTCAAATTGGATCAAAATCTTGTTTCGCTCTAGGAGTCATTGAAAATGTGGAACTAAAAAACAACAGAAAAAACCAAAACCCTTGCAACAGTACTTTACAAAACCCCAGAAATACCAGAAAATACCCAATAGTGTGTTATGAAAAACAGCTGGTTTACTTCCAGCTAACAAGATAAGAACTGAACACAGCTATTAACTCGTGGGTAGATCTGCAACTCTCTGTTAACAGTAACCACACTAACTGCACTTAGAGTAACTGCAGGGACCAGACCAGAGGTGATGCACCACTTACACCCTCTCTACGCCTTATTTCTAGTGCAAGAGGTACTTGGCTAGGGGGTTGTCCTTGGCAGCTCGACAGCAGAGGGGCAAATCCGCTTGCTGCACTGCTTTGCATTTAGCAATTGGGAAGGCACTGGAGCCAATGGCAGCTGCCTGGCCTGCATGTGTGTAAGCTGCACGGTTCATGAGAGTGCACGTCTTGTTAAGATAGGCTAAAACTGAAAACGTGTGGGAAAAATGAACTCGAGAGGGTTCCCGGCAGCGCCGCTGCTGCAACTCGGCTGTTTGAATCAGCAGTTTGTGAGGCTTTACGTAAACAACTTGCAAAATGCTCTTGAGAAACGTCATTGCTTTAAGGAGTGAACTAGATACCTCAGGTAGGAAGCGATGCCCAAGTTCCTCTGATGTTGCATGGTTTTTCAGTAGTAGGGCCATGCCTGCTAGTCACAGACTGGCCAAGGTGGCTGGGACGAAGTAGGATCCAGCCTCCGCTGCTGGCATGGGTGGCCTGTGCAGGACATGTGCTTCACGTGGCACCTACCATGGCCCGCTGGCTGCATGGCCCTCACCCATACCCACAGCACCTCCTGTGATGCTGATCTTTGCCTTCTTTGTCTCCACACCAGGAGCTCTCCTTCGCCTGCAGTGCCCTCCTCTGCTTGAAGCCCAGGCCCCAAAGCAGCGGCATGGGTGGTGGGAATCCAACTCAACCTTCCTGGCCCCTGGGTGTTCCTGTCCTGCCTCACGCCCGTTCAGAAACTGTTAATCATCCTGGACTACTTACTGGTTTTGTGATCTTAAACAGGGCTTGAACTTGGCTTTCTAGAGGTGAAAACACAATGTCTTACTGTAACCCATTTTACCAACCAATCCTATCCTGAACCTAACAATATTTTAATCACAAAATCCAACCTCAAAACCCACAGCATTTTCAGTTACTGTATTTCATCATCACCACACAGCTGAAAACAACTTTTTTTTTTAACCACCCTTGTTTTTCTCAAGTGAATCACAAACCATGGAACTTAACAGACGGAAAAGGCACAGAGACAAATTTTCTCTCATAGCCCTGGTGTACGTAAGTAATAATGTAGTGAGAGTAAAAAGCATTTCTCTGCAGTCACACAGGTATGACAGAGTTACGGGGGTCAGCCTCCCCTTCGTTAAGCTGCCTACAAAATGTTGTTGGTGGTGCCTATCAGTCAGACCTTTTTAATTAGCCCAAGGAACGGAGCCCTTACCTTTCCCCCAGAAAGCAATTTGACACTCTCATAGATTTTGCCACTATGATTTATGTCCTGGTGTGTCCTCATTTTGCTTGCTCTTCTTGGCTGTGCCCCCTTGAATCACACCAAGGAACAATGAACAATAAAGTAACTCTGGGTGTCAGTGGGTTTGCCCACCAGAAAAATGTCAGCCATCAAAAGTGTTCTGTGTGTCACCCATGAATAGTGCACAGCTCTTCCCAGGAACGCTGGTCTGTTATTAGTCACTTCGGTTAACTGGTGTGAAAACCAGGACATCTGAATTTAAGCTCCCACAGAAAGGCTACAGGATAGCCAAGGCAGAAAGCCTGATCTTCATGCTGTCACTCCCAAGGGATAGCACCTTTCTTCCCATGGTGTTTACATGCTGGGAGAATCCATGGGCATTTCACAACCTGGCAAAGTGTTTACAGTTCCCAGCCTCTGCCTACAGATGTGCCGGGATAATGGCTCCTGGTATGTGTTTGGTACTGCTGCTGATGAAGGGGCTGGAAGGAAGCGGTCAGGCCTGGGGCCTGGACTCATTAACCAAGTCTCATTGACACCAAAGTATAGCTGAATTATTCCAGATTTAAAGTCATCTATCTAACAGCATTAGCCTGGCCCTCAAGCCCAGCTGATGCATAGATAACATGTGCGTAAGCACTGATGTGTCAGCTCTGTGTAAAAACTTGGTGAGGGAAGCATTGGAAAACATCCCAAGTGATCCCGGGTGCACAAGGTGAGGCCAGGTATGGGTTGGTCCTTGCATTAGGCATTGTCCAGGGCTGGTACCGGCAGTGGCAGTGTGCCTGGGGCTACCCTGGTGGAGCCAACCCAGAGCTTTCTCAACACCCCTCTCCAGGGGTCCCTGGAGGGCAGGACAGATCCAGCAGAAGGCAAGTGGTGCAATCAGGCTCTCAATGGGAGCCAATTACCCTCCATCATGTCTGGAGGGGAGGGAGGGAAAGGCTTTGTGTCTTCATCAACTTCATGCATCTTCCTATAAGGGGGTTTGCAAAATGAGCGTTCGTAAAACCTCCCCCAGCCCCTTCCCTGAAAGCTACACCCACATTTTTCTCATGGATGACTCACTGTTAAAACAAAATGCTTCTCCAGCTAGAGATTTTCTATGCTATGTATTAGAAACAGATGAACAGCTGCTTTAATATCAGGCTTCTGGGGTGACGGTGAGAGCACGCCTGAGTGTGCTGGTGAGGATGAACTGGCACACGTGCACATAGGCTTGGTCTCTTTTCCATTTGAGTTTCTTTTTTACCCTTTACTCACCTTTTCCTTTCAGTTTCTTGCATTTGGTTTATATTCGTCTTTCTCCCTGTCTTCTACGTGTGTAAAACGCAGGTCCACAAACAATTGCATTCATCTTTCAAAACGACAGTATGAAGAGTAACATAAAATGACCTCACCCATTCCTTCATGGATAAACAGCAGAAGATAGACTTCTTTCATAGGATACAAGAAAAGAGAGTTAAACTAGATCGGCTTAAATTAAACAAAGGGAAACATTAGATGAAATAACAGGAAAAGCATCCTCAGTCTGTCAGACCGAGGAACAATTCAAGGGCAGTGGCTGAACGGGGCAGTTTGCACATGGTTTTTCTGGGAGTGATAGTGCTGCTCTGTCCCCAGAGTGAGGTGTGTCTTCACCACTTTGATGTGTGTAGCTCTGAAATCAGCAACATGGGAAGCCACGGGGGCAGGGATGTCAGAAATGGTGAAAGGTTTCCTGAGGTGATAAAAAGGCCACCTCTGAGGCTGTTGTGAAGGAAAATTCCAATGACTGCGTGCAATATTTGGAAGAAACAAACAAGGGGGTTGAGGTTATGACGAGTTCATGTGTGAAGGTTGCTCACCTTAAGGTTATCCCCCACTGGAGAGTCCTCTGGAGATCTGAGACATCTGGCCCCTTTTCAAAAATTACACTTTGGGGTTAAAATGAAGGATGCAGAAGTGGAAAAAACCACATATATTTAGACAAGTGTCCTACAAGGAAAGCCATATAGGTTGTGGGAGCGGTAAAGGTAAGGAGATCTGCTCTGGGAAACCAACCCACAGCACAGCAGCCGTTTAGCCTGAAGGAGCACGACACCAGCCTCACAACGTGGTGCTGAGGAGCTGAATGTCTCCCTTCTGCCCCTGCCTCTGCCACCCTGGGGCTGGGGGCTGTGCTGGGGAGGGGAGGTGAGGCTTGGTGGTGCAGGGAAGGGTGTACCTACCACCGCATCCCAGCCCAACTGCCCAGCCCCCGCTGCCCCACTCTCACGCATGCATCAGGGTGGGAAAACAGACTTTATCAGCTCACTATGGCCGGGAGTGCTTCAGTGCTGAGCAGCCCTTGTGAGCCTCCTGCTCAGCCGTGAGCAGCTGCTGAGGGCAATGAACAGCACGACAGGCTGAGCAGGTAGGGCGAGCGTGGCGGCAGAGCAAGTTCCCCTCGCACTCCACCACCCACAGCACCTGGGCTGAAGTCTCTACTTGAATGAAAGTGTAAGTGTTAGGTGTGGTATATGAGTTATGCATGAAAAGTTTAATGGTACGGCCTCAACTAGCAGCATGAATGAGCCTTGGGGCGAGCCCAAGCCAGCTTCCACTCAGCTCGGTAGAGGTATGGTCTTTTGGCTTCAGTGGGAACAGGATGAGGTCCTTCATGGCCAGCCAAGGAGAGATTAGTCTAATGATGTAATGGTGCTTGTAACTGCCTGTTCAGCCTTAATTCAGCTCTTTTGTGAGCACGCATTATGGCACAGTCTGTAATTACATGATCACACACTACTTGCTCTGCAAGACGCCTGCCTCATTTGGAGCGCAGGAGGAGAGGTAAGGGCAGAAGGGCTCTCTCCTGCCCCCACAGCGTTGTCCTCTGTCCTGGGGAACCACTCTGCAACAGGCTTCCTGCAGGGTCTTGGGCAAGTAAGTTCTGTAACGTGTGTGTGGCAGGGACTGCGTCAAAGTTTCACCAGCAACATAAGCCTGGTGTTGTTTTTTTTCTAAATATGGGAGCTTGGTTTTGCAATATAACCGAGCTCTGAGCATAGCTTTATGTAAGGGGTAGTCAACAGCAATGATGGCTTTAGGTCTAAACTGCCTGTGCAGCTATGTGGATCCTCACTGCAGTAGCTGTGAAATCCCCTTGGCTTGCCTGCCGTGCAGGGTGGCACACCTATCTGCTGGCAGCAGCAGGCCAGAGTGCTGTTGGCAGCAGTACCAGCTAAAACAAATAGTTTTATCTCCCTGATCTGACACCACACGGTCACTCTGCTTCTGGCCATCTTCCTGATCTCACCTTCTATTTCATTCAGCGTGCTGCAGAGGCTGTGCTGGCCTGGCTTCCAGCATCACCTAAACTGGTAGCTAAAAGGCTGGCTGAAGATCCTCATGCCCACCGATGAACAGGAAACTTGAATGGAGGAAGAGTGTGGAAGGAAATTCTGAAGCAGTGAAAAGTGAAAGACAGGGAAACAGAGTGAGCTTAGAAGAAGGACATGTGTCACTTTGGTAGGGGCAGGAAGCACAGGGAGAGACGCAGGGGAGAAAAGGAGCTGCAAAGGACCTAGAGAGCCAGAAGAAATGAGAACATCCAGAGCAGAAAAAAAAGGTTAGAGTGTGAGAGTAAAAAGTCAGAAAAACAGATGAAAGAAACAAAAGAGAGAAAACAAAGAAAAGAGCTCACCTGGGAGGTGAAAGCAGGAAAGACCATACAACCCAGCAGCAATAACAGAGGCTTTGGATGCATCCCCCCTGCTCCATCTCCTGGGAGCTGTACCCTGCTTCCCCTCTGGACCTCAGAGGGTCACCCCTGCTGGGTGGAGTCTGTGGGGACTGACCAGGAAGGGACAAAGCATAGTGGCCACACAGTGCTGCAGCCAAGCCACTGCTCCTGCTCCTGGGAGGGCTTCCTGGCCTCTCTGGCACCCCCTTCTCACCCCAGCAGCCCTAATCCAGTAGAGTTGCACCAGTGTTCCTATCAGGTACATCAGTGATTGCAGCTCAGTCATCTGTTGACTGGGATGCCTTGGTAGGGGCGGCAGCAAACACACACACTGAGAGGCTTGGTGCTGAGAGCTCCCAAAAGACACATGCTTTGGTGTATAAAGTGAACAAACATAGCAAAAGCTGAGTTTGGTCTCTTGCAAGGGCAGCTGGGCTAGGAAAGATGTCAAAAGAGCATCTTCCTGCCCAGGGAGGTGGTGGAGTCATCATCCCTGGAGGTGTTCAAAAAACGAGTAGATGTAGCGCTTGAGGCTGTGGTCTAGTGGTTAGGGAAATGCTGGGAGGAAGGTTGGACTCAATGATCCTGGAGGCGCTTTCCAACCCTGGTGATTCTATGATTCCTCCTCAGTGCATGCTCTTTGGGCCCAAGTCCTGTCTAGCACAGTGATGGAGTAACCCCACTGACATCACTGGGCTGACGCCAGTGTAGAACTGGTGCGTATGGCTGGTGAACTAGGTCAGAGCTGTGTACTTGGAGCTGCAGATGCTCAGTTCAGTGATAAAAAAGGAGCTTTTGAAGCTATTTCCTCCCGTGAGCCCTGCAGAGCTCCCCAGCTCAGAGTGGGCGAGCTGTGCTCTGCCCCAGGTTTGGCTCTGGGCCAGGGGCTGGCCACCTTTCCTTTGCACCTCTCTCTGCCCGGGCAGGCAGTTTCCACAGGTCTTTGGCAGAAAAAAACTCTGGTTTTGTTGACGTTCCACATTTCCTGTGGGTAAAAGCAAGTCGAAGCACTGTGTTGCTGGTGTGGTAGGACCTGCATCAAAATATTTTCGTTTGTTGAATGGAATAAAGCAGCCGAGGACTTGGTGTGGTAATACTTGTGACCACTGATCAGCTGCTTGATTTCACACTCTGCTTTTTTACACTGAAGTGCAAGAGATTATTGTTATTAGTAGTAATTATTATTCCATGTGATTACTTGACTTTTCACAAAAGCTTTCCACTGGGGATGTGAAATTATGCTGTCCTCAGAGCCACATAAATGCCCAAAGCTGGGTCTGCTGTGCCGTTACAGAGAGGAATTCTGCATAGTCATTGTGCTGCTGGTGCCCAGCATATTGCTTTGGGATTTCTGGAGTCATGTAAGCTGCTAATAAACATCCCACTTCTTTCCTAGGGATGGATCCCTTCCCTTCAAACAGCAATGCTGGTGCAATCCGCCCCACACCCATCACACCCAATCCCTTCTTGGAAGGAAATATTGGAAAAGAAAAAAAAAGAACAAAGACAAAACAAAACACCAACACAACCCCTGAAATGAGGAAGAAAGAAAAGTAACTCCCAAGGAGCTTGGTGGAGCCTCGTATCCCCCCGTGAGGGATCGGGCCGCTGACTTCCAGCGTCCCAGGTGAGGTGCTGTTAGGTTAGGGCCATACACCCTTCTGTGTGCTGACGGGGGCAAGTAGCCACAGCTCTGGAAGTCACCTGCAAGAAAAGCACCTCGGTGCATATACATGAAGTGCTCCCCGTGCCTCTTTGATGCTGGGAAGGAATCTCTGCTTTCCGAACCAGAGGCACTCCGCTCTGCCCGCGGGCTATGTGGAAACAGGAGAAGGTGGAAGCAAGAAGCAGCTTGTTCTGTCAGGAGGAAAAGCAGCCTGAAGTCTGCAGATATTTGAAACGAGCTGGCCTGAGCGCTTGCCATGGTTCAGCCCCAGCTTTCTCCCTGCGCTGGCCCTCGGCAGTCAGATTTTGCCCCCGTCCGTTGCAAGAGGTTGGTGTGGGATTTTTGGGCGCTGGCCCTGGAATCCCAGGGGGGTGTTTGCCAGCCGTGCGAGGTGCTGTGTCTCCCTCCAGCAGCGGCTCAGAGGAAGCTGTTCCTGTTTGTGTGGCTGTGTCAGACGTGGCAGCCACTCTTACTGCACGTGAGGCAGAGGGCTCTTTTGTTCCTCCTTTCTCCAGCACTTTCTGGGTAATGTTTTCTGCATTTAGTCTGAACCCACAGCCCTCTTCTCAGAAAACCTGACAGAGTCACCCCAGCTATGTTTCCGTGGGTGGGTGTGTTTACACACGCCTATGTGTGTTAAAAATAGCCTGCGTAATATCAGGTACTATCAGAATATTCCATTACTTGGGTATTAGTTTAGTTAAGCCAAGCAGCAGTTTAAAATAGGTCTTAACCGTCTATGCCACCTGGAAGGAGGTTACCACTTTTGCCTGGCTTTGGCTGGCTGGTCCCCGTTTGGAGTGGAACCGTCCTAAATTGTTCCCTCAAGAGATCCGTGATGAGATGGCTGCTGGTCCCAGCTTGGTCCCCCCCACCAAGGAGAGGGAGCTCTGCTGGGCTGCTCTGCCTCTGCAGGGCTGGTGCTGCCTGCAGGCGGAGGAGATGCTGCCCAGCAGCGACCAGCCCTCAGACGGAGAGGAGGCTGACTGTAGATTGCTGCTCCTGCACAGGATTTTACATATAAAAGCTGAACGAACTGGAGAGATAACTAACAGCTAAACCTGCCCATTCTCCAGGTGCTGGAAAGTCTGTCTGCCCTCTTTATATAGACACAGGTTTAAATACTCTTCACCTCGGGGGTGTGGATGAGTTTATCTTGGTTAGGAATCCATGGAAATTACTTTTAACCCTTAGCATTGTACCAGGTTGTCCAATGCATCTACATAAACATGATGCATATTTCTAATGTAATGATCCCCAGGTTCATTAAATACCATAAGGAGGACTTTCAGAAAGCAGCCAGATAGCCTGCTCCTCCAAACTATGTTAAGAAAGGCCAAACTGTTACAACAAACTATATTAAAGTTGGTTTTATTATTTAATTTTGTTTTAAACTAGCCTTGAATTATTTATCATGTTCTGTAAGGGTTTCTTGTTTCATGTCCCTTCTTAGCCTTTGAGAGCTAAAGAGTCCCATGAAAAAGTCTCTGCAGGCAGCAGCCAGTTAACCCTTTATGGTTTCCAGAGCTTCCTCCCTTCCCAGGCACCTGAACATCGCAGGCAATAGCAGGTTTCAAGCACAGATCTGTGCCGAAAAATGATTACGTACAAACACCTAGGTCAAGATCCTGCGAAGTTTAAGAGGATGAAATCAAAAGCAGGCCACACAAAGTTAATTAAAGGCCATAGAGATTAGCTCTGGAAAGCAGTAGACCTGAACAGAAAAAAAATTGCAAGTTTTATGGAGCTACAAAATGTTATATATATGGCTTATGGTGTGTTAGCAAAGTTAGGGGTGAAAAAGTACAGAATAAATAAAAAAAATCATTTCTGGTGCTCATAAAAGAAAAGATTCTGCAGTTCATTACATGGCTTGTCTGTGTCGGTGCTGCAGGGCTAGAAGAAATAAAAAGTAATAAAATCTGACTTTGTCTCTAATACCAGCAGATCCAAAGCTAAATATGCAAAGGCAGTTCTGTTTTGTAAGATAGTACCATTTTTCCACAGCCTTTTCTCAGAGAAAGAAAACCCCATGCTTTCAGAGTGAGGCACGGGATTTTACAGTTCCCTTCTCAGTGGCATTTTATTTCAGAAATGCTTTCAGCAGCTAGGGTATATTTGGGGAAGCTCATGTATCGCCAACAGCAGAGGTGGAAACCAGCTGATTAGTCACCTAACCCTTCCCCGGGGCAGTTACACGCTGCACCCTGACACGTGACATGGCATGCAGCATGTCCCAGTGGAACCTGGGGACCACAAACCCACCCGTCTGCCCCATCCTCCCACGAGTCACCCCCTACCACGGTCACACGCCTGCTTTGGGGACCACGTGCTGGTGAGGGACCCGTGTGGGTGCCTCCAGCCCCACAGGGCTTGACAGGAATCGGTGTGGGACAGGGATCTCAGATGCTGGGCCGGAGTTTCTTCTGTTTGACCAGGAAATAAAGCTCGTGGGTTCCACATTTACCTCCCTGGGAAGGCTTAGCTGTTTTCTGAGGTGCTGTGCAGGAGTTTGCTGAGTGACACGGGGAGCAGACCGGTGCTGGAGGCTGGCCCCCCAGCAGGGCATCCCCAGCAGCCATGGCACAGCAGGGCATCCCCAGCAGCCATGGCCCAGCAGGGCATCCCCAGCAGCCATGGCACAGCAGGGCTTCCCCAGCAGCCAGCCTTCCCTTTCCCACCTGCCCGCAGCAGCACAGGGCCCACCCCAGTCATCTTGCTGCAAGGAGATGCCCCTTCCCTTTGGATAAACCACCAAGCAGCAAAGATTTAAAAAAAATCTTATCTGGTTTGGTTAAGCCTTTATGGATTAGTGAAAGGGGCTGGAGAATTACCAGAAGTTGCTGCTTGTCACCGTGTCTGGTGCTTCCTGCTGGGGCCGGGAACACCAGCCCCCTGCCCTGCTCGAGGGAATTTCAGCAGTTTCAGTTCCACACACAGCCCAGGGCAAAATGTCTGTAAGCAGCAAGAAGAAAAGTAACGGTCTCCAAAAAAAAAAAAAGGGAGAGCGATGTGTCACAATTATTTCATAATCCAGAAAAGATTTACCAGCAGAGGCTACAACTGACCAAAAATAGCTCTTGGCCGGGATTTGGTGTGTGAGGAACCTGTAGCCTGTCACTCCTGGGTGTGAACAGTAAAGGTGGGCTCCAGGAGGATGCCAGGGTTTGAAGGGGACAGGAGGACTGCCCCTCTTTCATTACAAACCCTGTATGTACACCAAGTCTTATTAAGAAAGGATTGGTCTGAATGTTGACACATGTTTTGGGGGAGGGAAACCTTTGTCGGCTGAACTCCTTCATCCACCTCTAGTGTGTCCTCTGCCCCAGAGAAAGGGCCATTCTCATTCACTTCTTTCACTGCAGTTAATTAGTAAGTCGGAGCCAGCCCGTCCTTGGGAGCTGGTAGTTCCCTTAATCTCTCGTTGCTAGGGCATGCCGACATGCTCCACCGGTACCAGTTCCAGCGTGATGTGGGGGATTGTAGAAAGAAAGGGGAAAGGGCTGATCAAACAGAGTCTGATTTAAAAAAAAAAAAAAAAAAAAGGAAAAACCAGAAAAGAAGCTCTTTTTGATGAGGCTGAGAAGTTCACAATGAGGAAAAGCACAGGGTGAATGATAAGGCCTAGAGGAGCTCATTAAATTGAGGCAAGCTGAGCAGAGTTATCTTATTTCACTCCCTTTCTCCTGCCACCCCTGTGATGGAGAACTCTTTGATAAAAGTAGGGGGGCAGGATCACTTCCTTGCAAAATGTTTGATAGAAATAGACGTATAATTGTTTTCCTGAGAGTTTTTGTAAAGCGACCCTTTAAATATTTGTAAAGCCAGCTGGAGTCTCAGTGAAGGGTCCTGCTTGACAGAGGAGCAGGCTGCAAGTGAGAGAGGCCCCACAGCCCATTACCATCCCCTCTCGGCTCCTCCAGCCTCCTGAGAAACAGCAAGATGCCAGTTAAGTACAACACATGGACCTCAGGGGTGACAGAGGTCAAATCTGAATGCAAACGTGAAGTGTTTGTGTTGGAAAAGGTGTGGCTTACTTGGTTTGATTTGCACCAGCTTTTAAAAAACGAGAGCATGTGCTATGAAAAGATTCATGCCTGGAAACAAAGTGCTTTCTAGCAAAACCTTGCACAGCTCGTTCCTTGGGATCTCTGGCAAGTGCCTTTCCCTGACTGGGGACAGTGTCTGCTGCCTCAGGAGAACAGGGATCCCACCACAGCTGTCTCAGAGGGCACAGGTATTGTGAAGAACTAGAGGAGGCAAGAGGCTGCAGGCTGACAGGGGAGCTTCTTAGAAGATCTGTGTCCATCAGAAGAAACCAGGGTAGAGCTCAGTGCCCTGGTGGCAACCAGAGAGTGGCAGAGTGTGGTAACTGACAGTGCATTCTTTCCTTTAATCTGAAAATGAGCCAGATTGCTTATCGGAGCTGTATTTTGAGGGTCTGCAGGAATGATGGATCACAAAGCAGAAGTGGGCACTTGCCCCACGCATTTTTTTGCTCATGAGAGTCATGAGATGAGCACTCCCTTTGATGTGTGGCTTCTCTTCTGGTGGGGACAGAAAAGGGACATGGCGGTGGTCCTGTGGTTAGCACAGCTCTGGGCACTGGGGATGAGGCAGTGGTGGCAAACCTTAGCTAGAAAATTTCCAGAGTCTTCCTGGTTTCACTTGATCCTTTTTTTTTTTTTTTTTTTGAAAGCCACCTCATAGTCCTTATTAAGAAGCAATCCATTATTGTAAATAATTAGGTTAACCTCCCTTGCCTGAAGGTCCTTCTTCCCACCTTAATACCTCCTCCTGGCCAAGAATTCCCCTCTTGCTGTGCAGGTGAGGCACATGGACTGCTTACCTCTACTGCAAAGTTAGCTATTTGAAAAGATAAGGTCAGCCTCTAAAGGTGCAAATATGCTTTTATTAATCTCTCCTCCTACTTCTAGGAATTTCCTCTCCCCTCCAGCTATAGGAGCAGAGACCCTTGCTGTATGGAAGGTTTTCCACATGACAGCTCAGCCTGAGTAGAGCTTTACTGTTTTACTCTCTTTCAGGTATCAGCCCATCCTTCTCCAGGCTGTTGTAAGACAATCCTTTTTTTTTGCCAAGGGATCCCCTCTGAAGAGGGATCAGGTGTTTGGCATCTAGCACATCCCCCACTCTCATTTCTCTGTCCTCCAGTCTTTCCATCACAGCTGTTGCCAGCAGGACTGTAGCCAAAGGTACAGTGAGACATGGTGGGGTGGAGGGATGTCCTGGTTGCCCTCGCTTTGCCTGGCTGAGCCATGGTAGCAGACACCCAGGTTTTGCTAATATATTCTGAATCAGTAAATGCATTCCTCAATTAAACATACCTTTAGATAGTGGGACATACTGCTAGGGAAAAAATTTCTTTGCTAGGGACCTTTCATTGATGTCAGTTATCATATATTGACGTGCATGTGGACGTGCAAATGGCAGCATGCTGCTCCTTCACTCTCCCCACCCTTCTCCACTCTCTCCAGGTCTCATGTGGAGCAGTCAACTTCAAAAAGTTCAGTGAGGCTTCGTTTGCTCAGTGTGATAGGGAACTGTGAAAAAGAGATAGAGACATAAGCCGTTGGCTTCTGGCAGAGGAGATTTCATCCATTAACATCCACTACTATCTGCTCTGAGGTCATTTTATACCCATGTTGTGCCTGGTGTTAACAGTGATAATGTGCAGGATAACAGAGAGTTTGTCTGGGTCGTGTGTGTGTGTGTGTAGGGCTTAATGCCCCCCCCTTTGCCAGCTTGACAACACACCTCTTCTCCTTCTTTCCAAGCATGGTGGGATTTTTTTCCTTGTTTCTTGTCAAGTAGTCTCTGATGATCCCTTTTAAAAATTGGAAATGTCTCTGCCACGCTCTCTTGCTTTTTAGTTGTGACACATTATGTGCCTCTGTGTATCAGTCTCCTGTGACATGGGTCACACATGATTTATGCATATTGACACACAGAAGAAGTAAGACAATACAAAACAATATCCAGTGGCTGAAAACACAACAAATTCAGACAAAAAGGCACATTAAGAGTGGCTGAATGGGGGGATACTGTGCTATTGGCACAATTTGCCCACTGTGAGAAGGAGAGGTAATTTTTTTACCATGGAAAATTATCACGCTAAACCTGGGTAACAACTCTATTAGAGGAGGCCAACACAGCCATTATAATTTAGTCCTTCTAGTGTTAACCTTTAATAATTCATAAATATTGTGTAAGCTTCCATATACTGTAGTTTATGACCAGGGTATTCTGTCACTTGCTCTGTGATCTAGATCTTTGCTTTGGTGTAACAGCAGTTTGCAGTCATGAACAATGTCTAGGATCCAGGAGGTGCCTGGGTTCTCAGGCTTAACTAAAACCCATGCAAAGCTGTCTTCTCCTCCCTGACAATTGGCTGACACTGCAAAACAGACAGGAACCCTAAAAACAAAAGCAGCAGAATGGGAAGGAAGGCGACTCAGAGCTAGGCAAGGGGCCAGCTTTCTCTGCTTTTTCCTTTGAGTCCCCCCTTCTGGAAGTCCCTGCTCGCATGGCCGTACTATCGACTGATGGTTTAGCTGTTCATTTATGGTGAATCAGAACCAAAGGGAACTGAAGCGCTATCTGAATCTCGCTTCCTCTTAGGCAACGGGACTGTCTGAACTCCTTCCCCTTCTGGCTGCTTGTGCTGCTCTTTTGAAAGAGCACCATTATAGCACTTTAACACTGCTGTATTTACAGCACTGCTGTTACAGCTTCGGCTTCCTCAAGCAGCGAGTGTTTGAGTACGTTCACTGATGAGAAGAATATGTGAGGAAGGAAGGTAAGCTAGAGTATCTGTGCAGGCAGAAGTTCAGCATGAGGATGTTACTAGTCAACTTTGATTCTTTCACACTTATCAAAACAAAACCATGTAGCCCATTCCATCAGCCTGGCCTCCTCTGCCTTCAAGCTCAGTAGGCCAGCTGAGAGGGAAGCCAGCAAAAAAAAAAGTACCCATACAAGAAAAGACGATTTTCTAATGAGCAGCTGAGATGAGCCTGAAGAATAGTTCTGACTCTAAACATTTCTAGCACTTGGGACGATGCAGAATTCAGATCTGGGTTGTGGTTGTGTTTTGCACCCATCACTTATGGTAAGGACAGAAGGTTAAACAAAACCTGACCGGTACAGACTGGATGTTTCTAGGTGGACCTTAACAGTCAGTAAAAGGTGGAAACAAAGGTCAGGTTTCTGATCTTTCCTATACCCAGAAACCGTCAGTGATTCCACTAAAGCTGCTTACTCAGTTATTAAAGACATGCCATTTTGGACCTTGGGCAAGTGAGAAGTTTTAATCATGTAGAAAGCACCTTGGAGAGAATAGCAACAAGCATTGGCCATCTGCAACCCAGAGAGTTCATAGGAGATGTAACAGTAGATCATCTCAGAGAAATCATCAGCTCTTCCTTGATCTCAGCCTCAGGGAAAAAAGCTTGTGGAAGCTGGGCTAGATCTGTGAGGACAAAATCACAAAGGTCAAGCAGCAAAAGGGTCAAATTAGCAAGAGCCTTTAAGTTAACAAGTAGTTTTTCCATGACTATTTTAGCAGCAAGAGGAAGACCCAGGTGACTAGAAGCATGCTCTCCAGCAGGGAAGAAAGGGTAGGGACAGTTCATAGCTAGAGTCCCAGGGTGTTTCATACCAGCTAGAGTCCCAGGGTGTTTCATACCTTTCCTGCTTTTGTTATCACTTCAGAAAAACATTGCCAGCAATGTCAATGACAGAGGGGGCGAGATCACAAAACTAAAACAAAGACTAGAGCAGAAAATCCTTCAGCTAGTGTCCAAGTCGTTTGGGGCAGGTGAATTTCATCCTAGGGTAATTGCTCCAGTCAGTTATTTAACCACAAAGCTCTAGGCATAACCTCGCCAAGCTTCTGGGATGTTAAAGAACCTGGAGATCACACTTGAAAGCCTGGAAAAGTGCAGACGTAGTTCCTGTCTTTAAAAGGGAAAAAAGGAGGAGCCAGGGATTACAGATTGTTCAGTTTAACTTCAATTCCCGGAAAAATGCTGGAACAAACAATCAAGCTTTGGTAAGCACCTAAAACAAAACAAAGTGATGAATAATGGCCAGCATAGATTTGTCAAAAACAAATTGTGTAAAATGGGTCAAATTTCCTTTCATGACAGAGTAAAAAAAACTCGTTGATAAGGGAGCAGCAATAGTAGTCCTATGTTTTGACGGCGGTGAGGCTTTCATCACAGTGTAACGTGGTATTACTGAGCAAATGAAGGGAACCTGTGGTGGATGGAGCTGGCCTAGGATGATGCAATATGGATTGGAAAATGTAGAGAGAATAGGTGTTGGTTATAATTTAAGAAGGGAAAGGTGGATTAAGAAGAGTTGCTTGGACATCTATTCTGGTTGAGTGATTTAAGGGGATTATGAACAGCTTGGACAATGGAATAGAAAATATCATATTCTTGGCTACCACAGAGCTGGAAGGGAACTATGGCTATTGTGAAATATAAAGCTACAATTAAAAAGTATTTAGACAAATGGTCTTAAAAATAGAATTTGCTTCAGTAAGGACAGTTCTTAGTTTCTATACATGGGCATCACTAGGAATAATAAATTCTATTTATATAGGATGGTGAATTTTTGCCCAAGTAGCAACTCCACATAAAAAGATTGGAGAGATGTTCTAAGTCACACTCCGAATATGAGTTAGTTGCTAATGCTGAAAGGGCAAATGCCCTACTAGGATGTGTGCATAGCCACGTACCCTACAAATAACCCCTCTGCTCAGCTCTCTGTGAGGCTGCATTTGGATTGTGATGTCCAGCCGTGGGTGCTGCACTCAAGACATGGTCCAGAGGACATCTGGGGCATAATCAGAGGTCTTGAAAACCAAAGCTAGGAGGGAAGAATGAACAAACTGACTCCCTTTAGTCTAGAGAAGACTGAGGGCTACCGCTGTCAAATCTGTGAAAGATGGCTGGGAAGAAAAGAGGAATAAACCATTCTCCTCACCCGTGATGGATAAGAAAAGTAATGAGTTTAAATTACAGAGAAGGAGACTGAGCTTGAATGTTAGAAGGTGGCAAGCAGTGAGGATAATGACACACGGAAGTATCTGAGGAGGGTGTGGAATCACCATCCTGCGTTTCGGAAGAGGTTAGACAAGCATTTGCCAAGAGTGACGCAAGGGTAAAGATCCTGCCCTGGGACATGAGTCTGGACTAAGTGATCTTCTGAGATCCCTTCCAGCTGTATAAGTCTCTGGGACTCCCCTGGCTGCTGGAGCAACCAAGGCTGATGTGATGGGGCACTGCAAGTGCTCCACGTTTATGGTTTGTAATGTTCTCATTTGTGAGTGAGAGCCAAGAGCAATCCTGCAGGAGTTGCATGTGCTGCTTTCTGGTCCAGAGGAGAAAGGCTGCAAAGGAATTCAGTGGAAGATAAGTGGAAAAGGGTACAAGCAGGAAGGACAGAAATACTCTTTTCTTTGCCCCCTCCCCCCTCAAGTTTCTAAAGACAGCTTTTACAAACATTAGTATATAAATAGAAAAAAAAGAGAAGGCTTATTTTAAAGAGGTGGCTAACCCAATGTCCCTTGAAAAAAACAGCACAGAGCAAACACTGAAGTCCTTTAACTCTGTGTCATAATTTATAGCAGTTTCCAATTGTGAAATCTCTCAGCGATGTGGGACAGATGTTATGGTGAGGAAAAATAAAACAAACAGAGGACGGGATGGGAAACGCAGAGGGAAGATGAAATGACACCATGTTGTAATCCTTATGGGAAATCTCTATATGGCTTTCCAAAATACTGTGCTGGTGAGCAATTAAGAAGCCAGACGAGCTATATAAACAGAGCCACTAGAGGTCTGTAACTGTTCCCATGCATTTCCACAGAGAGCATCAGTCTCAAGGACAGCTTTGAGGAGGGGACTATTTCTGCCCACCATCTTCTAAATGATCCCTTTAACATTCTGTCCAGAGCTATTTACGTAAGAAATGCACACAAATGGAGGTTTTCCAGTGCTCATTCCTGTTCCTATGGCAGTAGATCAAAGGCAATAACAATACAGAGTTAATTAATTCGGGTGAAGGAATTCCCACTTGCAGCGGTCTTAACCCAGCCATGGAGGGAAGGTGTCAATCATAAGGGCAAAGGTGCTAAAACTGGCATGGACTTCTGACTGGTTTGGTTTGTTTTTTTTTTTCCCCCACTAAGGAGTACAGGAAGGGAGTTAAACAGTAAATGTCACCTGAGCTTCAGGAAAAATAGAATTTTATATATAATCAACGATTTATAAATATGCATGAACCATAAGGCTGCAAGAAACCTGGACAAAAAAATAGGCCTACAGTCTTGGAAAAAGAAACCTCTCCAAAGGAATTGTATTTCCCCATCCAGGTCAGGTTTGGAGAACATCCCTCTCAGCCTTACTCTGAGGGTCCATCTCCACATCAGTGACTAGCGGCATCCTCAAAGGCAGCAAAATCTACCAAGGGGAAAGCTGGGGAGGATCTCATCTCCACCTGCAGCCTTCCACCTTTGTGTAAATCACAGGAGCAGAGCAGTCAAAATGATTGTGAAGAACCAAGAATTATTGACTTAGACACAAAGGGAGTGCAGGCAAAAATACTTGGAGAGAGTTAACAAGAAATAAATGAAGAAAGGGTCTTTTGGGAGACAGATCCAGGGGCTGGGAACATGGTCTTCCTAGAGTGCCTTAAAGACCAGAAGGAAAGAAAAGAGAGGAAGTGTGTTGATTTTACTTGAGCTAGAAATTACCATGATAGTAAACTGATGCAAATCTAGAATGGGAGATCTTAAAGAGGCCAGCAGAGGAAGAAAAAGTGGGAAGAATGACTACTTGCTCATTAAAAATATACTGTCCCCAAGTGGGAATAGTACAGGGGAAAGAACCACACATGAAGCAAAATATTATGAAATTCTGCTGATGTCAAAGGAATCAATTTCTTCAGATACTGTCTTCAAAAAGGTAGAAAGGACTCCGATCTGATGGCCTTGTCTGCTGCAGGCACCTTAATTGTATTTGCAGAAATCCACTGCACAAACTGATTTAGAAATTGTTTCCTACCTGTGCCCTGTCTCATCTTTGAACTTCAGCTGACACCATCCCAACGGCCTAAAACTTAAACCTCTCACACAGGAGAAGCATTACATTACAACTTCTTGCAGCCAATCTTGTGGGTTTTTCGCTGGAATCCTGCATGCACTTCCCAGCACCACACGTGGTGAACGTTCTTACCTACACAGAGACTTCTGTGTGTCCATTCATCCAGACACACCATCTGTGCCCACACTGGGGCTCACGCCAGCCCATGTGGTTTCCCATCCTATATGTTTTCACTGAAAGAGTAAGGTGAGGAAGAATGGGCTTTTTCATTTCCAGGAATGCCCTGAACCGTCATGTTGTGTATAGGTCTGGAAAAAGGAAGTGCTGCCATTTGGAGGAGAGTTTAGGGGCTCTGAAGAGGACAGCCCCTTCATGCTAGCATGATTTAATTTCACTGTTTGCTGGATATTGCCCCATCAAACCACTTGTAGTATGGCCAAGGACAGGCTATATAAGGCCTAATTGCACTCCCTTATGAAACTCAGTAGAAAAACCTTGACACCTTCAGACCTGGGGTGTTTTTTTGGTTTATCATGTATCGTATGTTGTTATGTTTCCTTGGGAGTTATGTTTTTCATAGTCTTTTGCAAGAGTTCGGCCCCTTTGCTATGACATTACAAGACATATGAGCTTTCTCACACCGTACTGGGTCAGACCCCAGAACTGGTTAGTCCAGTCTCCCATAAAGCACTCCCTTGGGCTGCAGGGCTTGGCAAGATGACTTGCCAAAGGCCCAGCTCACACTGCAGCCAGCCCATCACACAGAGCTGGTGTGCGTGAGAGGACAGCACAAAAGCCACCATCAGGTAAGACCCGTAGGCTGTAAGAGAGGGAAGGGTTAGTCTCAGCCCCAGGGCACTTCCAGAAGGAGGTGAGGTGATGCCTGATAGTGATGTGGCTTTTGAGATAAGAGATCTTAAAATTTGTTATTTAAAGAGCATTATTTTCGGTATCTTATAGCCAGCAGGTTCTTTTGGCACAGCTGCCCCTCATCTTTTAGTTCAGACATTATCAGAGTTTGCCAGTACGGTTCTAGGGAGAGTCTTTGGGCTACTTTCTTCATAGCTGGAGCTTAGAGCCAAAACACTTACTGTAACCCGAGCCTTAAAGGTTTTGCATGTTATTAAGAAAGCAAGCTGCAGCCTGCCCTCTTCCCCCCTCCTTTCTTGAGGGTGGTTAAAGTACTGAAAATATGACACATGCAGGCTGCCTTTTAGCTGGCTTTACAAGAGAACATATCTACATAGTGTAACTTTTATGTTAGCAGCACATGTGAAAAGAACGTGTGACGCCTAGGAAAGTATGCAAAGCCTCGTAATAGTGCTGGGTTTAATGATACTGAGATAGGAGGCTGGCACAACACACTGCAGCGTGCAAGCTTCTGGCTTGCTGAGCCAGCCTTTGAGAAGAAGGCTGAAGAGCCTTCGCCTCCTGTGTGCCATTTGTCTTGTCAGGAATGTGCTAAAAACAAATCGCTGTGTACTCGTAGTGACAGCTGGAGTTGGCCCAGTCTCCCTGTCAGTGAGATTAAGGCATTCTGCTTTTTGTGGGCCCTGATAAGGTGGAACTGTCTGTTATGGAAGGCTTGGATTTTTCAGGGGTGTCATTGGGAAGGGCAGGCTGGGAACTTCCGTACATTAAAAGATGAGGAATTCTTTCATTTTACCTTAAATTTGAGGTTTTGTGGGAGGAAAAGGGTCCCAATATAATTTTATTGTTAATGCCCAAAAGTGCAGCGTTCCAGAAAGTATTTTTACATGTAAGACAGCAATTGACATTCTCAGGTAGTTCATCTTCAACTTAAAACATGTTTTGTTGAAATCAGTGCTTTTCCTCTACTCTTACCATCCTCCCTTGCAAGCCCAGAAGATACAGGGTGGTACATTCCTGAAGGCTGCTCTAAAATAATCCTCCAGCAATGGCCAACTTCTTAACTGCATTAATGAAGCCCTTTAAACAACCAGGGCAATGCAATAAGTGCTTTTTCTGTGAGCAACATCCAGCCTCATGTCTGTGCTCCAGACAGCGGGTTGGCTGTGGAGCAGTGAGTCTCCAAAGCTGGGACAGCATTCCTGTTACCACTATCCCGTGCCAGCTGTCTGGAGGAGCTTCTACAGGAGGTGACAGTCAGGTGCTCGAGGAGAGCTTTCGCTCCCTCCTTCCCCTCGCCATGCTCCGGACATCTCTCCCGGTGAGGAAAATGTGATTGGGGTATTAGCTCATCTCAGTGCTTCTGTAAACTCCTCTTGTCTCGACTGATCCTCCTGCAGCTTGCCAGGCTGATCCCCAGGTCGTGGTGCACTGGGCTGATGGCTAAGTGTGCCAAATAAAGGCGGAGAAACGAGTGGCTACATCACAAAAGCGAATTCTTGTTGACTGGACATTTTGTTTTGCAAAGCTGATGAGACAATCTGAATCATACTGTTCCTCCCACACAGAAATCCCCTTCTGCTAGGGTTATGCCTTGCATACCTAATAGCTTAGTAACTGGCATAAAGCAACTTCTCTGCAAAGCTGGGGAAAACCCTACATCCCAAGTGGCAGCGAGTGGCCAAATGCCACCCTCTTCAGCATTAGCCCCATGCTGACATCTCAGATATCAACACTGTGATTATCATCATGAGCAGTGCCAGTGGGAAGGGACGGGATGCAAGAAGTGCAGTTATGTCTCCCGTAGCCAAGAATAACTGGAATGTCCTCTTAATATTTTGGTTACTCCACACACTTTCACATGAACCTTGCTGGGAGAATGGCAGCAGTGCAACAAAAGCAGGAGAGATTGTGGGATCATTCAAATCCACCTGCTGTTCCTTACGGGCTTGGTTGATCAGAGGGGCTGGGGATGGAACCGTCTCCACTGTGGCTCACACATGGTGTTCATGTCTACCTCAGCAGGTCAGCGAAGGCTTTCTGAAGCATCCCAGGCACTGGCAGGCTCAGTGTCCTCAGGCCCCCGCTCTGGGTTCAAGGCCTGCAAAATGAGAACCATTTTGTTTCTCTCCTGACAGAGCCTTTCTGATGTCCACATGTCATGGTTGCACATGAAACCCAGCCATGGGTCACCACCTTGGGCATGCACATGGAAGGGAGAGGGAGAGCCAGAGCTGAGGAGAAGTGTCTGGTGGGTAGGTAGCCAGGAACTGCCAGCCACTTTCTCATATACCTGTGTTGCAGTGTGTAGTAGAGGTTTCGGGTGCTGATCACAATGTGATCAGCAATGTGGGCTGAAGAAGAAAATTTTGGCAGCATATGGGAGAGATTCAGGCTGTGAGGACATGGGAAGAGCCATCTCAGGAAGATCTGTCACGTGCAACCTACTACAATGGGAAACCATCACTCTTCTCGGCTGTCTGGGAATACAAGGGCTGTGAGTCCTGTAGTTCAAGTTTATGGGTCTAAATCACTGAATTCAGTGCATTTTCATAGGGCAAGTCTGGCCCAGCAACTTCTAGGATAGTTTAACTGTGCCTGGCCCACTCCTGCAGAACAGGAGCAGTACTTCCAACTCTGCTCCATTGGCATCCTGGCTGGCTCTCCCCGAGCTCTCGGCCCGGCTGGGCAGCCATCCTCATCCCACCACGAGTGCACCCATCGGGCACCCACAGCTCCCAGCAGCAGCCACCAGCCAGCCACATCATTTATTTTGGAGGTGTGTGCTAAACCCCTCCACCCTCACGCCCTGTGGTGGAGTGGCCGCTGGGTGACCTCGTTTTAGTGTAAATATTTTGCTTTCACTGGAAGGAAACGTGACATACATTTGGGTGGAAGTTATCCAGAGGCTGCAGCCTTGGAAGCCAAGACTCCAGGAAGCCCCCACCGTGGTGGTCTCAAGGTACTGGTGCTGCCAAACATGTTGGACTTACCTGCACCGTGCCTGGTGGGAGGTCAGACTGATCTGTCTCTCGGTGACAGAGAGGGTGCGGCTGGGGGTCGGTGTGGGGTGCCCCATGTGCACCCCAGCAGTGAGGGGCAAGGCTGCCCACACTCCCTGTTAGTGACACTTGCCATCACCTGCCTCAGTCTGCCTGGCTGCAGCCCGTGCTTCAGAAGGAATAGTAATACGACGCTTAAAGGCACACCATACGAAGGAGCCGGTGCTGCATTTTACATCTGATAAATATTAATTAATTTTCAAAGTACAGGCTCAAAGTACAAAAGGTGCTGATAGCTCATGCATTAAGCTAGAGAGAAATCTATCTCCCAGATTTAACCCTAATCTTGCTGAATTATGCATTTGGTTTGGCAGGACTGGTTGCCCTGGGGTGGTGTCTGCTTGCTCGGCGTTCCTCCCTGGCACACCGAGGTGATACTTCCCACAGCAGCGCCCAGCAGCCTACCCGGGGACTCAGAGAGCCAGACTATCCAGAGCGGGCAAGCTGCACCAAGTCAAAGGTTTGGTTTTGGTAAGCATCCAGAAATTAAGGCACTAACTTGTTGAGGTTTTAGGCCATGCCTATGCCCCGTCCTGATAAACTGCTGTGGGCTTAATTATCAAGCTTTGTTTCTCCAGACAGTCAAATTTGTTATGGAGAAAATGCATGTGTGTTGGATTCACTTGTGAAAGGCTCAACAGTAGATTAATTTAAAATCAAATTACAGTGACAGTCTGCTATTAAACCAAAACCAGAAGGTTCCCTTTCACAGGACAATGCTCTCCTCACACGCTAAAATAAAAGCTGAACCAACTGCACAGCAACACTCAGCCGGTCCCCCAAACTGTAGGGAGGCACATTGACTTTTTGGGAATATCCCTGG